>NW_018020987.1:0-10754 GCF_002006095.1 Pseudomyrmex gracilis | reverse complement strand
TTTTTTTTTTTACAATCTATTTTGGATGTTACTTTGTGCCCCGGTCTCCCCTAGCGGTAAGAACGCTGCTGGTTTGAGTCTTGATGATTTTTTTTTCTTTTTTTTTTAATATTAATTTTTATAATATAATGCTATTATTATTCAAAATAAATGTAATTAATAAATTTTTTATTGTGTTTATAATTTATAATAATATCGGAAAAATCAGTGCTATACGAATAAATGTAAAACGTGTTTTATTTAACTGCAAGAAGGCACATTACATGTTGCTGGATGAAATTTATCATAGAAACAATGAAAACAATAATTTTGTCGACAATGTGCGCATCGTACAAACGATCCGATATTATTATAAATTCCGATATTATTATAAATTATAAACACAATAAAAAATTTATTAATTACATTTATTTTGAATAATAATAGCATTATATAATAAAAATTAATATTAAAAAAAAAAAAAAATCATCAAGACTCAAACCAGCAGCGTTCTTACCGCTACTACTAGTCTAGCGCGCTAACGCTGCGCCACACGCTCTTTGATAAAACGCTCTCTTTTATATCTACTTATGTCGCTCGAAAATTTTTAATTGCAATTTTCTCGCAAACGCTTGAGTAATGCGTCTTATGCGTTTACCCTCTAACACTTGGCATAGTGACCTATCGATACAAAAAGTTTCAGTGAAATCGATTGGTCACACATCGTGCCTTCTCCTTGTTAGACACAAGCTGAAACAGACACATGACAGTCTTAATCGGACGCAGTTTCAATCGGACATAATAAACAACAAAAACTTCCGACACCGTGTATATTTGAGAAGTAAATATTTTATTTGTATCATACACTATTGTACACGTGTGTGACTCCGTTCCTCGCCCTACACTCTCTTCTCCCCCGAAAAAACCTAACCGAGTCTAACCTATGTTAATATCATTAATATATCATTAATTGTCACGATGCATATCGCTTGTCAGTGTATACTACAATCGCAGTGCCATGTTATAAATTGGATTGGGTTTTCGTTGTTTAATGTGTTCAATTGAAACTGTTCAATTGAGTCTATTATATGTCCATTTTTTGTCGTGTCTGATTAAATTTGTGTCTGATTGACATATCCTGCCGTGTCCGTTTTATTTTGTGCGCATCTGGTCCTTTTTATTCTCCGTAGTAGTTATCGCGCAACATTTTCATTCAAAAGTTTATTCGGTAATTATATACAAAGTGGGCCTTCTTACCGATTTTAATGAGCTTGAAATATGTTGTTAAGGACGTTATTCTGAATAACTTTTCTCTACACATATTACCGCTGCTCGACTTTAGTTTTCGAGTTATACATAAAAGAAGTTTTATAAATGAATTATTTGTTTTCTAACACCACGATTTCTAAAGTAAATATGTTGTTTGTACGTGTAGGCAAAGGAACTGCGCCCTCGAAAAATTCTAACTTAACGTACGATGCATAATGTATATTACTATATCGTAATATATTAGAGATTGAGTTCAGTTATGTTTTTCGGGGAGAAGGAGCGTAGCTCCTCTTGCCTACACGCTTATAACATTATGGCTAGTCTACAATGAAGGTAGTAAAGCTGTAGGTGTAGAGAATAAACTATTTTTTGGTGAATAAACAACAAGAATGACGAAATGGGCAATTCCCATTTTGCACTGCCTACTGCCTTACTGTAGCTAATGAAAAACGTGTGTCAAAAAACGCGAAATAATTACTTGTATAGACAAAAATGAAATAACTCCAAGAACCTTACTTCTTACTCTATACTGCCTTCTCCCATTGTAGACGACTCTTTATATTACTGAAGTCTTGTTTCAAAAATTATATACCGTAATAAAAGGAAGAGTTCCGCTTCACCTCCTGCATCCCCTCCCCGTGTACCATACTGTGTGATACAACCAAATGATTTACTTCATAAATCGACACGGCGTTGGAAAACAAAGATTCTTTTATGAAACTTCTTCTGTGTATAACTCGAAAACTAAAGCCGAGCGGCGGTAACATGTGTAGAGAAAGGTTGTTCAGAATAACTTCCTAAACAACATATTTCAAACTCATTGAAATCAGTGAGGAGGCCCACTTTGTATATAAATTACCGTTTAATCTTATTCTATAGAAAAATATTCGGTAATTATTTAGATTAGAAGCATCCTCACTGATTTTGATTATCTTGAAGATCTTGAAATATGTTGTCAAGGTCAATTCTGGACAACTTTTCCTTATACATTCCTTATGACCGACGTTCGGCTTTATTTTTCAAGATATTCACGAAAAACTTTACTTAAATTTGTCACAATTATACTTTATTCTTTATGTTGTTCTTTGTTTGTGTTGTGAGCGTGTAGGCAGGGGGACCCTCCTGTATCCCCCTCAAAAGAACTTAACCTAACCCAACGTGTGTTCTTATAATAGCATTAATGTCACGATGCATAATGTACGTTACTATATTGCAGTAACATATTAGTAGAAATTCGGTTTTTTTCGGGGTGATGTAGGGAGAGGAGCAAAGTTCTTTCCTAGCTACACACTTACAACATAAACATTTACGTAATATGTTTGTGTTGTAAGTGTGTAGCTAGGAAAGAACTAGTTTAGTTCAAAAATATATTGCAAAAACGAGCGTAGCCCGTCTTTGTATACATTTTGCCACCTAAGTAGTTAGTTTGTTGTGAATATCTCGAAAACTAAAGCCGGCGGCCATATGTACAAGGAAAAGCTTAAAATGTTGACATCATTTTTCAAGGTCATCAAAATCGGTGAGGACGCCTTTAATCTAAATAATTACCAAATATTCTCAAAACTTGATTTATGTCGTACGAATATTCTAGTCTTTATTTTATCAACCTATTATTAGTGTTATGAATAAATAAGTAGTTTTATTGCTCAACAACTTTTGTAACCAATATTTTATTTTCTTTTGCCGATACGATAAACTTTTAGCGATTGTCCATCTTACTGAACGTCGCGCACGTCTAGTCAAATCTGTCATCAATGTGCTCAGCTGTCAAACAAAACTGCTAAAAAGATCTTAATTTTGATATAGGTACTTAAAAAATGCTTAAAAGCAATTTTGAGTATGACAAAAGCAAAAAGTTACAAAAAAAATAGTGTCAAGATCAAGTATGTTACTATTATTAAGTATGTTATTATTATGTACGAGAGACGTCGTTGTCGTTGTTAACTGTCCAACCTAACTGTACCTCATCAAGAAATATTGCAATCTTTCCACGGCTTTATTTTGACAACTAGACGGGCAATAATTAAAAATTTTGTAAATAGTATTTGTATGTTGGTAATCTCTACTAAATTCTATTTTTTTTAACACTCGCAAGCATAGTTTGACCGCTAGAGTTTAAAATGTATCTTTTTTAATAAGTTTACACGTATAACGTGTCATTTGCAATGACATGATGTGTATCACGTAAAAAGTGTTATTTATAATTGCAATTATCTCTCTACTTTGAGACAATTAAACATTTAAAAAGTTTACGAGCACTTAGAATGCCTTTTGCTTAATACGTTGTTTAAATTTGGAAGGAATTAATTGTACGCAATAAAAATACTGTAAACGTTTTCATCAATTATAGCCTCTAATTACGCGTTTCACTTGTGTTATATTTTAGAAAAAATTTGAGTTTAAATTTCTAATATCGGAAGAGTGTGTTTCTATCAAAAATTACATAAAATACAACAATAATTATTTATAAATATCTTAAATTTGATAAATTTTGTCTGTGTTTGAGAACTTAAAACTGAATAATAGATATTATATAATTTTTATTTGTTATATAAGCTAACAGTAAATAAATATTTACTACTATTTAATAATAATATGTTTACTCAGAAATCACAATATTAATATATGTGTATTATTGAAATTGCAAAGTGCAATCGCCAATTCTGTGTACAACTTTTCCGTTTGTTTTTAGGTTTAATCAACAAAGCATTAGTACTAAATATAATATGTAGAGTGATACAGAGTAAAAAACTAAAAACAAAAAAACAAAGAAAGTGAGGGAAAAGAAAATAAAAACTAATGTAAAATAAAAAATAAAAAAGAGAAAGAGTGATGTTTTTTACGTGACGGATCTCAAAGCGCCATAACGGAGTCTCCTCCACCAGCATCTCCTAAGTTGCCAGACGTGCTTCTCTCTTTTGATATTAGCTTGCCAAATCGTCCTTTGAATCTCATTTTAGAATCATCACCAACAACGACTGTCTTCTGACAAAAAATCAGAGTTGCACAACTAACGATGAACAAGATACTTGGCAACAGTAGTGCAATTAAGAATTCGTGATAGGTAGTTTGAAGATCAAAACGTGACACAACCACGTTCGTGTTGTGTTCAGCGTAATAACATGGAAATCTAGCACGTGCGTTGTGATCGGATCCATCTTTCCCGTATTCATGAAGAAATTCCTTGCATTCATCTCGAAGTGTGTTTACACATCCCTCAAGGTTAATTAACAGTCGACTCTCATTAGAAATAATCAAACTCTGCTCTGGTGGTGCAACTATTTTTTCAACATCCAAGGGTTTGGTGGCATATATATTTAAGTAAGATAGGTACGTGAAGTTTGTTAAGTCAGTCAGTAAGTTCTTTTCCAATACAGAGCCGTTAATGCAATCCACTGCTTCCACACCTAGCGAAGAGTTGAAGATTCCATAACAGGAGGCCATCATAATATCACCGCGATCCTCATGCCAGATCTCTCGATTGGTCGTCACGTCTATAGCGCGTTCACACTGACTAAGATATACTTTGTCACCACTGAGAAGAATCATGTTCTTGTTCCTGGTCGGAATGTCAACGCATCTGCGATCGCAGTTGTAAGGAGTTCGTATACGCTCGCAAGTGCCGCGGTTACAGTGAAACAGGCCATCTATATCGATGCAGGTAATTTTACCTCGGCGACCTGAACATTTAAGAGGTGGATCCGTGTCATGGAATACACATTCAAAGGCATCGGTGATGTTAATGCAGGTGCCTGCAGAGCAATTGAAGGTACCAGTAAGATTGCGGCATTCATCTGCAATGCACTTGGACTTCTTCGCGTTTTCTTGATCGATGCCGTAACATGTTTTGTTTGTTGTATTTGTACAGTTTGCCAAAAGAATCGTAGATCCGTTTCTACGAAGATTTACATGAATCTGTACGCAAGGTCCTGAAGTCTTGGACAAACACCATTCACCGCAGCTGCCCCAATCGCAATTGTCGGCATTTACTGCTCGAATTGTAGTACACATTACGGGTACTTCATTGATACCCGATTGTATTGCTCGACCGCTTGGCATGTAGATCGCGACCGTTAGATATACGAGCGCAACCGATGACAATACCATTGTCATTTGGCAAATGCAGATTGTGCCGCAGATGCGAGTATCTTGCGGTGGTATTATCGGGTCTTCTATCGGAGCAGGTTTTTTCGGCATCTTGCTAGATTGATTTGTTAATAATTAGATCAGCAGTCAATTGTCTACACATATATTTGATTATCTTACACACACAAAAACACTGCTAAAAAAACACATTGTTTGTATTTGTATAAGCAGAATAAAAATGTTTAACACCGTTTAACAGTTTTAAAATTTAACAGTTTAAAATTTAATTTTCTGTAAAACTTTATCACCATGATCATTACAATAAATTACTTATATATATAAAGCCGGCACTATTACTTCAGCATAATCAAATAAAACTTATACAAAACTTCAGTATTCTTTCTACTCTGTTGTTGTATTGTAAATTTTACCCCAACTATTTCGGAAAAAATCTATGATTGTGATAGCTTAAGGATTAAGTTTAACGCAGCCACTCAAAAAAAAAAAATAAATACAAAAATAATATTTCCAATGCTATTTGTTGTTTTATTATTCTAACAATATATCAAGTTTATCATAAAAAATTAAAAAAGAAATCTTTTCAGAAAAAGTATAGAAGTACAGAAGTATTCTAATAGACTATTATTTTACCGCAACAAATTGAAGTGTATGTAGATTTTGTTGTTTTTAAAAGATGTTGGTTAGAAATTTGTTGATCATTGTGTTCTATATTGTAATAAATAATGAAAAATAAATGTGCCAGCTTAATATACATAAATTATTCTTCAATGTTTTTCAATACTCTGATAAGATATGCTGAACAAAAAAACTTTAAAAAGTATATTTATTATATATTATTTATGTCAAGCTATTATGTGTAAGTTTGCACTCACTTGTCTATTCCATAAATTTTGCAATATATTTTTCTAAATGCACAATGACTACTTTTTAAAGGAAACAGTTTTATGTAGTTTTAAGATATCATAGAAGAGCTGCTTGAAAGCAACTGTCAAGTCTGTAGAGATTTTACTAGTCACTTTACGCATAGTGTAAAATTTTAACTGTTTCACTAAAAATCAAATCAGTAAAAAAATGTCTAATTTATATTCACACTAAAACTTTATTCTTGCAACTGAAATTTGAAAACCGTTTACATTATCGTAATGTTCACATTGTGCATCAAATAACGAACTTGATATAACATCTTCTTCGTCAGTCGTTATTGTTTAAGAAACATATTAGCATTTTGCACTGAGGTTTATTACTATCGGAAAATCGCAATTTTATTAAATTTTTCCGCATAATCCTTCTGTGCACAATTGCATTTTTCACTTTCACGTCAGAGTATTACGCTAAAATCTCTTGTAACGTAAGTCTATCGTCGTGAATGTTCTTTTTTCCAGTCCCGATACTATATGCGCCGTGCGACAGCACAGAGGTTTCGTGGAAAGACGCAGATCGATGCCACGCGACTGCGCATTGCTGATCTGCAACGGCGCTAGGCATGTTACTGCAGTGTGACGTCATTCTAGACAAATATGTAAAAGAAGTAAATATATGAAGACGTACATAAATGATATTCAAATGACAAAGATGCTTCTTAATTTGAACAAATTGATTATAGTTGTGAGAACCTTCCACAGTTTAGAACTGTTAGAAATAACAGTAAAAAATATCTTGAGAAAATAAAGACATATATGTGTATGATATTCTTTTAAATAAAACACTTATTTTATAATAGAAAACATCTATAAATAAATAAATTTTACACTTCAAATCTTAAAATAATTTATAGTTAAATTATATATATTAAATTATAAATTATACATGTTTAATGTTAAATCAAATCTTTGATACTCGTAAATGATAGTTTGAGTCTTACCATAAATTTCTATTTATTTAAATTAAGAGATGAATTAAGAAAACCTTATATCAAAAACGTTACAAAAGCTTTAGATCTACTCTTAAGAATATTAGATTGTTTTAAAATTTTCAGAATATTATAATAAGATTATATTTAGATTGTTTTTAAAGATACACAGTAAAATTTGTTTAGAACATAAAAAAATATTTCTTATATTTGCTTCAGATAGCAAATATCTACATACGTTTTAAAAATTATATGTGCGTTTGTTTGAAACTTTGTACAACCGACTTCTAGGAAACATTTCTCATAAGTTAAAATGTTTATTTAAAAAATGTTAGATGTAATGTTTCTTTTCTGTAAAAGTACAATGGCTCCAAAGAGCCCAGCAGACACGGCAATTAATTATATATATTTCAGATTCATAACTTTAAAGTTTATAAAGTAACTTGTTATATAATAATTAACGTACATGTATGTTACATGTACTAGTGAATATCAGCAATAAAAGCATTTCTCTGATATATTAGAGATATGTATCTTTGTACTTTAAATATTATATTTATGATATGTAATCGTGCCACTATACTATATAACAGATATATTTCAGATATAGAACATTAAATATAATATATATTTCAAATGCATATTAATATTCAAGGTTGAGAAGTAACGCGTTACTTGTAACGTCGTTACCGTTACAGTTACTTTTTTTGGTAACTGTAACGGTAACGGCGTTACAAATTTTTTTTTGTAACGCAAAAAGTAACTTAGTTATATTTTTTGTAACGAGTTTAATAGTTACTTTTATCGTTACATTTTTTGTGTACATTTTTACTTGCTATAATTTTCTTTTATTGGAGACGTATATAGAGTGAAAGAAAAATTGAGAAGTTTACTGCTAACACTACTTAGATTGTCTGCACTAGAAATCTATATAATCCGCATCACGTGTATTATAAGATATCACTTGATGATCACAACGCTCATGGAATCATTTCATCCTTGTTTTTCTTTGAAAGTTAAACAAAGATAGATAACGCTCATAAGCATTGCAATCGTCAAATGAAATGCAGTCTTTCTGAACTGGCATATTATCAGTCGATTTCGGAACACAGCCAGAGAGAACAACGGTTACGTTCAGGAAACTCAACAGTTGCAGATCGGTTGAGAGATTATCACTTCTGATAAAACTATTCTTTAAAACTGCAACGGTTTCAAAAGTATAATCCAATCATAAGCAATCATCTCTTAAGTCAAAACACTTAAATGTAAGTATTATTAACATAAAGTTTTGTTGGAAAATGTATATGTATATGTCTTTTGAAAATATTATTTTTGCACGTGAAATATTTATACTATTATTCGGAAATCTGCAATATAATGCTTTCACCTCTAAATTAAAAAATTACTTCTTAAATATATCTTACTTTTAATTTTGTTTAAATTGTAAGACCTTGTGTACGTAATATTATGTACGTGATATTGTGTATTTTGATACCTAAAATATATATTCTTAGAGAATGCGAAATCTGTCTCTCATGTGTATTGTTTTTCCCTCAACTAAAAGCATATATATATTCTCTGCTATAATTTAGTTTTATAAGAGAGATTTTTATTAAAGCAAAAAATATTTGGCATTATTCTGTTTTAATTTCCAGGACTTTAGTGAAATTTATAATTATTAAAATTCAGGATAAATCTGCATAAAGTTCTCACAAAAAAAAAAATGAGCGAAATTTTGCGAATACAGAATATATTCTACGCATCAAACACAAATGTTTAAAATGTAAACAAAAACTAAGATAAGAACGTTATATTGCAGATTTAGCATTATATTTATATTATTACAATAGCTTTATTGTTTTGTATTAAAATATGGACTATATAATTTAGTAAACTAAATTATAGAATAATGTAAAAGAAACGCAATATTAATTACATGATGACAACAAATATCAATTACAATATTAATATATATAACAAAAATTAATATATTATAAAAAAATAATAAATATACTGAAAAAAATAATAGATATACTAAAAAGACAAAAATATTTTTTGTATAATTTTTTTATAACAAATTTCTAGACTTGCAAGGAATCCACATTACACCACAAAACATTGTACTTTGAATCAAACGTGCAACTCAAAACAGTAGGTATAAAAAAATGTATAACATTTTGCATAAAGTGTGGTTTGTGATTTGTCAAACATTTGTTTTAATTACGTTTGCAAGTTTGTTAAGCTAACAACCTAACTTTTAAGGCCTATTTAAACATAAGCACCAATAAGCGTATACATAAGGAAATGAATTGGTTCATAAAAAAATGCATAAGAAAATAAACTAATCCGATCTTATGCACAAGCTTATGCAGTTATAACAGTGTGTCTAGATAAACCTTTAATTGTCTGAATTATAAAAACACATATTGTTCTTAGAATTTTTTCCTTTTCAAGAATATTTTTGTAAGCTTTAATTTTATCTCTTAGAATTTGTATAATAATTAATATTCTTCTCAAATATATTTTTTGTTTTTTTCTTTTTTTAAAAGTTTTCTTTTCTCAATTAAACATATTTTATTATTTAATACTAATACTTATATAAATATATATTAAACTAATAAGAAAGACATCCATATAAATTAAAAGAAGTAGAAGAAGTAAAAGCAGAAGTCGCAACTAAAAGACGTAACAAAGATAATGAAAACAATCTACAAAAAATATATAAGGCCTTACGAACTATTCGCAGGATGTTCGTGCAGAAACTGTGCGTGTATATATATATACACATGTAACGAATTCTACTTGTAAATTTTTACAAGTGAGTGTTTTTTGAATTGAGATTTCAATTCTTGAATTCATACGGGATGCTGGATTTGCATCTCACATATAAAAGACCCCCTAAATAATTTTAAAATATTGCGAAAAAAACTCCTCGGCCAGGAGTCGAACCTGGAATCTCCGGCTTTCCGTGCCATCGCCTTTCCTGTTAGGCCACCGAGGCACATGTGGCCATTCGTTACATGTGTATACTACTGTGATCAAAAAGTAAGGTAAAATTGTCATTTAAAACTCCCGGGCATTAGGAAGGCAGGTAATTTTTTTTTCCTAGGTTGGTAGGACTGTCTATAATATTTTCCAAGCGTCTGTTTGTCAAAAGATTTAATTATCTCCGAGTTACACGTGTTTTTGTAAACAATCAAAAGTGAATTTTTCGATTTTTACAATGGGTGATTTTGTTGAGCAAAGAACTTGCATCAAATTTTGTTTGCGGAACGAATATTCTTGTGCGGACACGTTGAAAATGTTGCGGAAGGCCTTTGGAAACCATCGACCAATCCAGCAAATATCGTGCAACAGGTGAAGCAAGACCGAAAAGACCACGGCAAAGTCGATCAAAAATCAAGATTATGTTGACAGTTTTTTTTGATTATCGTGGTGTGGTGCACTATGAATTCCTTCCGCCGGGCCAAACTGTCAACAAAGAATATTATTTGAACGTTATGCGTCGTTTGCGTGAAGCTATTCGTCTGCAACGGCCGGAATTATGGGC
>NW_018020986.1:86243-97882 GCF_002006095.1 Pseudomyrmex gracilis | reverse complement strand
CAAACAGACAAATCTGTTGTGAGATTATCGCCGTTACATCCAAAATTCACGCAAATAGAATTGAATATTATACACATACAAAATATAAGAATTATAGATACACACACAAATATAAATTACAATGTATATAAGAATTAGACTTTTTACACTTTGATTTTCCTTACAGTTATAATGTGTGTGTGTGTGCGGATAAAACTAATGACTTAATTAAAATAATTCCCAAGAAATTGAAGTAGAAAAAACTTAATATTTTTAAAACCTAATCCACGCTTTCCCATGATATATATCGATTGCATATATTGCATTATATTGTTTTACGACGCGTAAAATCATACTAAATTCTCGTATATATATGGGGAATATTTAAAGACATGCGCACATGGCCGCGATACGTTTTAAGTGATTCCGCAGCATCCGCCGCGTAATATACATAATGCGATACTCGTCTTCCAGTTGAAAGCGTTTACAATATGTACATATCTGCCTCTTAGTATCAATTTCACGGTTTTATGGAATACGGAATTCCATTAAGCCGCCGTGCGCCATTGGTACACATTGTGCGCATTAGCCGAGAGAAGTGGTGGCCGTTAGCGGCCGTTGTACGTGTACGTTATTACGTCTCGAAAGCGCGATTCGATGGCCCGGAACGAGGAAGGGGAGGCACGACTCAAAGAAGCCGATCTTCTCTCCGTAATATATCTCAGGATATGAATATCTCAGAAGACCGAGAGGAAAAGAGAAAGAGAAAGAGAAAGAGAAAGAGAGAGAGTAAGAAAAAGAGAAAGAGAGAGAGAGAGAGAGAGGGAGGGAGGGAGAGAAGGAAAAGGGAGAGGGAGAAAGGAAGAGAGAGAGAGAGAAGAGTTGCGGTTCTGCTCGTTCCGAGCCATCGAATTTTACGAGACGGCCGCGCGATCGGTGAGATTGAATTTGCAAGCCGAGATCTGCCGCGCGGACCATCTGACGGCGCTCGTTGTTCGTCGGTGAAAGGGAACACCTGTCGCTTGTAAGAGAGCAAGTCAATCACCCGCGTGATATCTTGAAATCCCATTAAGACGCACGTACGCGGGCACGTGCTCAAGGACACGTGCACTCGCGACGACAGCGACGAATAGAAGACGGTGGGTTCCAGGTGGTTCCTGGTAGTTCAGGTACGGGATACGTGACTATGGTCACGTGAGAAGGGCGGAAAATCGTACATCTTCTGAAACCACATTACTATTTCTTTCACGCATACACATGGCAGACGCTGTATAGAGAGAGAGAGAGAGAGAGAGAGAGAGAGAGAGAGAGAGAGAGAGAGAGAGAGAGAGAGAGAGCATGCGTTCTGGTGCAACTGCGCCTCGAAGATGTTATTTATGTATAAGCGCCAATCTTCACGGTCGGCTAGTCACCGCTTCAAAGGGATCTCTTTAAGAAATTTAGGCGCCGACACCGGCTAACACCTTTAGACATTGAGGATATCGAATTATAGTAAGCACGCGCTTCCTCGAGTTTCTCCACTTGTCTTCGGTGCAATTTTCTATATTCAATCTTACATGGATTATTGATTGAATTTCTCTAAAATGATCTTTTCAGAAAAGTTGGAAAAAAATCCAAGTTTTCTGTATATCTCAATACTTAAAAACTTAGTTATGTTCAGTTTAAAAACTTGACTATTGAAGCAATAACACTGTTGTTAGAGTGTATGTGATTAAATCCGTTTATTATACAATTAAATAAATAAATAAGCATGAACGCTTTCGACCTTGTATTAGGTCCTTTTCAAATGCATATCTACAAATTGAAATTTCTCGAAGCTTTATACTATCATCTTTACATATTAAAAACTTGATTTGCAAACTTGCAAATTTTAAAATTGAGATCTAATAATTATAAATAAGATATCTAAGATAAGAGATCAAATAAATATAATAAGATACGATATTAATCTTTTCGCTACGACTGAACTAGCTGTGTAGCCATACGCTGTACGGACAGCTCTGCCGTGAAATGCGAATTAACGATATTACAGTTAAAAAATGTAAAAACATATAAAAACATTCCTGTATTATAACAATGTTGTATACGGCTTTCAATGCGAGATAAAGAAGAGAGCCATTATACTGACTATTCCTGTTTCGTCGCCTAGCGGGAAGCCACTATTAGCGATTCGTTCTGAAAGATCACCTAGTGGAAAGTTTATTATAGTGGCGCGTAGGACTTAAAGGGTTAAATTTCCTTTTTTATATATATACAGTTTACGTATCACTACTTACGATATAATATTTTTATTGCGTCATAAGATGTTATAAACGATGTTAAAGTTGCATGAAAAATAAACATGTTCACAATTCATCTGTATTTTCCTGACTTTCACACGGGACGTTTATCCCCGCGCTCTCTTTCACCGACAATCAAGCGTGAAATAAAAGATATGCTTGCTATTAAAGACTAGGGTAGAAAGTCACACCGGATGTCATAAAAAAAAGCGAGAAAGAACGTGAGAGCAGTAAGAGAGAGAAAAAGAGACTGCATGATTTTCTACGCAGTTCGGAGATAGAGTCTGACAGCCAGACGACTGTGTCATCTGAGAGGCTGCAAAGCGCGAGAACGAGAGGAATCCGAGAGGAAGTCAGGCTTTTTCGCGCGAGCGATGCACTCGCAGCCGTCAGAAATGGAATCGTATTAAGTCCTCGGCAACCGCAGCTTCTTTGCAATCTCGTCTAGACGCCACGCCATGCGACACGTGGTGTCTACGGACATGGTGTGTATACATATAGTTTTTTTTATCATTAGGATATCGATTCAAGGCTAGACGCGAGCAGAGCTGATATGATTTTTCTGGAGGAGGGTTATATATCACGGCTTGTTGTTTTTCGCTTCCTTCTCTGTTGGCTCGTATGTTATTTGCGAGCTTATCCTCTCTCTCTCTCTCTCTCTCTCTCTCTCTCTCTCTNCGAGCTTATCCTCTCTCTCTCTCTCTCTCTCTCTCTCTCTCTCTCTCTTTCTCTATCTATCTATCTATCTCTCTCTTTCTTTCTTTCTCTCTCTCTCTCTCTCTCTGTCCTTGTCTTGTGCAACAATTCATCTACGACCAACGCCTTCTCCGAGATGAAATACAATATTGCGAAAACACGAGCGCAATTATCGATAAACCATAGTGTCGCGCATAACTTCAATCGTCGTCTTCAAAGCGGAAATTGCATCAGCCCGATAGCACTGAGTGTAGTATCGCGAGAGCGATAGAACAGATGATGAAAAGAAAACTCTCGCGAGGCAAGGCGGGCCCGGCACACAAAAACTTGCGCGGATTAATTAAAGAATTTATCAAAAACGATATACGCGTAACCGACGCGAGTACAACCCAGGCTCTGCAATTATCGTTAACGCTCTGCTCCTTTACGAGCCGCTACTTTGTAAGTTACGAGTCGTAAATGTAAATGCGAGATTTGTAAAACGGCGCAGCTGCCCCTGCGCCGCCGGCCGGCGCGTCGGGGTTATTAGTGCACTTCGGGGGAAAGTACCGTGGACGTAATTAGAGGTGGTAAATTATTATTGCGGGCCTCTACATGTACGCGCGCGCGTTCGCGTGCATCGCCGGTGCAATTTCTCTTCTGTTTTTTTTCCTTTCATTTTTTTCGCGTTTTTCGCAACTGGCGGAGCGTATACTCGCTTAGCTTCTTCCGTGACAACTTTATTGAGTCGAGCTTCTTTCGATTGCACATTACGACAATATATAGAGTAGATTAAATTGGTAACTGCAACTACGATAATCATCGCCGTTGTGAAGAGGAATGTGTCATCCTGTTACCGTTTTACGCAAACGAATCGGAATAAATTACTACTGTCGATCGTATTTGCGATACGCGATCAAACGAATCATAGTGCGGTCTAAATGAGATTTCTTTTCTCTCTCTCTCTCTCTCTCCTCATCCGACGTAAGTTTACACACACATACATACTTATGTACACATATTTCGCGTGTTTCATTGTTCGCGAAATAACATCTAAATCAGATATAAAATAAATGCGTGACGGCAACGTTGCCGCTGACGCGACCATGGAGTTATAGCGCGGCGCGGAATGTTAACTCGATTCGATTAACTAAAAGCGAAGAAATAGAAGGTACGCGAAACGCGAGTCGTTAGTACGCCGCGCGTGACGTCCGACCACAAAAATTCAAAACGTTTTGATGTGCTCGAACCATCGCGACTTAAAGTTGTTTACTTTCGACACGATCACGAATCGAACGAGTGATACTATACGCGCGATCGTCTATCGTCACGTGTCACCGATAACTGTGATTCCTTCATTAATTCGTTGACGTTGAACATCGGCCTCTATTTGCATTATAATCGCGTGCTTAATGAGCATTAAACAACAGAAGCTCGTCAGCACAAGAAACATGTTGACAATTAAACAAATAATCAAGTTTTGATGTCTCAGTTTAGAAATATAGTTCTCGATGTTGTTTGTAAAACACAAACCAAATAAAAAAAACAGATCAGTAGATGATGGAATTTGATACAGTTTGGGTTAACGGCCCGGTAACGGCGCGCCGGTTGTCCATTTGTCGCGAAATCGGATTCTAGTTACAAAGCGATCGAAATGTTACTAATCCAAAGCCGATTACAGTCTATGGAATTCTTGCGTCAATATTTCGACGAATGAAGATGACGGGGAGAGCCGCTGGAAACAGGGGATACCTGTGAATAGCTCAATACAGAATAACGCCATCAATGTCGGATTTCAATCCTCTTTCCGTTGTATAATATCGTCCGCACGTTGAATAAAACGTGTAGCCGCGATATTATAGGACCGCGATTTTTTTAGTTAATAACCGAGTATGGATTGCGTTACTTAATTTAAAATCCTATAATTACTTAATTTAAAATTGACGCGAAGTAGCTTCCCACAGTAATTTGCGCGCCTATAACAGAAGTGATTTAATTATATTTACAGTTCTCCCTTCTCCTCTTTTACATCTCCCAACGAATCTGTGTAACAACGAAAGTCGTGAAGAATGAAATCCGTCTTTTCGCGACTCATGTCAGACAATTAAGAAGCTTTTGTCGCGGTTAGGTATCTTCACGCAATACCGCAGACGCGCCGCAGAATGAAAAAGAGAGAAACAGAAGAGAGACAGTATGCGGCGGCAAGAAAAGAACAGAGGAATTCTCGGTTAATTCCGGATAACAGTTTTCGCGGCGCTAAAAACCGTCGTCGAATTACAACTAACCGATGCTCGTTAGGCGCATTAGCATTAATTAACGATGCGGTGAGCGCACTTGTGGTACACCAAAAATCGCGTACCTGCGTTTTGTCGACGCGTTTGCCTTACAGTTTTATCGGAAGATATGCGACACACGAGCGACATTAGGCAAAAAAAAATTCCACGTGCAATTCTGAGGAATACGCTAGCTTTGCAAATGTTAAAACAATTTTTTTTTTATTGGCCTCTGAAATCAATTAAATTTGTTTATCGGCAATGTTCTTATGCATTTTGGATGAGAAAGTGTACAAAATTCCTCGTTTTGAAATTCATAGAAGATTTGGAAAATTATAAAGCGACGCGAGAATACTTACGCATTTCACCGACACTGCACTACGATTAACTCTCCCAACGTACTTTATATCCGCTTCTTATCTCCCGAGAATATTATCATTACACGTGATATAATTTAGAATACTCATTTATTTTCCGTTATATTACGAAGCTAAATTTTGAGCGGCGGACATAAGCAAAACAATTTAGTCGCTAATTGTATTTGCAACTGCTTGCTTTTAATCATTCTTCAAGCGTCACATGAATATACGTAGTGCTTGCGTCAACCGCGCGTCTTCATTGTCATGTGCATTGGTTTTGCGTCAATAATTAACGTGAATGTTTGTTCGGAAAAACGCTTGTTTGCACAGTACGAAACGCTTGAGACCGTCGACATATATATATATATATATATCGGCACTGGGAACCGGGCCAAGATCATCGGTTAGCCAGCCCGTGACATCAATTCTTGTCTGTCCACGTACACATTCACTCACTCACTCACTCACTCACTCACTTACTCACTCACTCACTCACTCACTCACTCACTCACTCACTCACGCACGCACGCACGCACGCACGCACGCACGCACGCAGGCAGGCAACGTACGCATGCACATGTTTCGTGCACGTACTACGTACACCGCTGCTTACACGCCGTGCAAATTGCGCAGTAACTCACCGATTGCACCATCTATGGCAACGGAATTGTCGCGACGTCACGGAATTGCGCGCAAGAGAAAGAAGAGCGATCCGGTTGGCAACCAGAAACTTTTCGAACTCTTGTTTCATGAAATTCTCAAAGTGCGATTATATTGCGGAAATGTTAATATGATTTCATCACGTCTGTTTTCTGTGTCACAATTAAATAATCACGAGTGTTTCAGGTTCATCGATGCAATAAATCTACGCAGTCACGTTAGAGCGGGATGTTGCATGCAAGGTTCGTGAACGCAATTTGGATTTATCAAGATCAACGATAAAGATTTTTTTGTGAAATGATGTTTCATTTATAGTATATAAATCGAATGTGAAATTTCTTTTTAGACCATTATTTTTTTCTCGACTTATTTCTGAAATATTAAAGCTCTATTTGTATAATATATATATAAGATGTAATTTTTAAGAATAAAGATTCTAATAACAATTTCTACATTTAAAAAGAAACACTTTTATTTACAGAAAGATCGTGCAGCGAGAAATTTTTTAAGGAAGCTTTTTGGTTGGCTAATTTTATTTGATAATAAAACATCATCCTTTTCAGAACTAAAAGTAAAATATATCATATACAGAAAGAGAGAGAGACCGCACACAATGTGTGTGTGAAAAAACGTGAAACGAAAACAAACGGAGAAGGTAGTACGGCTTGATTAAAAAAATTATGAGAGTTTTTGAACACGGAGAGATTATGTAAGACTGTGGTAGGGTCGTAAAAACTAGGCACAATTGCAACAACTAGCGCCTCCTAATTGACGTGCCGCGTTATAGCGCGATAATAATTGTTTCTTGGCGTTTCGTAATAATGTCGGTTGGCTTGCGCTTTTTTTCTTCTAGTTTTTCTCTTCAGCTCTACTTCTCCTCTGCTACTCTTCTTCTTTCTTCTTCCTTCTTTCATTTTATTCTTGCTCCTCCGCTCTTTATCCGCAAGGAAGATTGGCGCGAAATATTGCGCTACGGCGCACTATAATTTAATTTCCATTATGATTGCGCCGAACCACGGCGAAAGGAACCACGATCGTTCCGAAACTTTGAAGCAAGATATTCCACGCGCGAGAATGGCTAGAATTATAATTAAACGGCAAGGCCGTCGTTAGTCCAACGCAATTTGAGCTAAAAAACTTCTTCCTATTTATATATTTCTTAGAGAAATACGTACACAAAATTGTGTGTGTCGCTTTTCTTAGATACTTTTTGAAAATACTTTTGATATATTTAAAGACTAAAATTTTTTGCATATTTTTTGAATATTTTTTTTCAAGTTTACACAATTTTATAATTCTAAAACTATTAATGCTCTTTTTTAATTTTTATCATTAAAAAAATACGTAACAATAAATTCAGGTCTGAACACAAAAAACGTGATAGAAAAAGAAAGAGAGAGATGTGCTTTGCAAGTATTATTACAAATTTAAACTTTGTTCAAATTGTCCACTGTGCTGCACAACATAAGAAAAGACTTTTCATTAAAACCCGGAAAAAATTTCAAAGTCAAGCGTAGAGAAAAATACATGATGTAAAAGTCAAATAAAATCTTTCTTTTTTTTAAGTATGTCTTTAAGTTTAATATTCTTTGCATCACTATAAGGTGGAAGATCACAAGTTCTAACTTAATAACATTTGCTGTCCTATACCAATTAAGGTAATTAAGATGTTAGCCTAATCTTCCTGCGCTCGAGATAAATTTACACTCTTGGCACACAAACATATTTTTCACAAACACAAATGTTATAGAAATAGATGTACAGCATATAGAAATAGGTATGTACATAAACACGAGTTAATTGGACTCATGCGCAATATACAGAAATATTAATTATTAAAAAATACATATATGATGTAATGCAGAGACAACATACTTGCATTTGCGCATTGCCTTGTGCACTGACTACAATTTTCCGGCAGAATAAAAGGCGCATACGTGACACGCTTATTAACATCACGTATATGTTCGCACATATAGAGCAATAGCAGCAAGAACAGCAGCAACGAAGCGCATTGTATGTACTTCAAGGTGTCACGCCGTTTTCTACAAGGCTTTGTTTATCGCACGGCTTGCCATGATAAAGATAATGGACCGATCAAACGGATAGAGAGATATTTAGATTACGCAACTCGTGACGCGTTTGACTTTTTCAAGAAGGGTGCGAGCAAGGCGGTGCTTAGGCGCCACCGCTTTATCTCTTGAACAGAATGATTAGTTAACCTTTCAATGCCAGACATAAAATATGATCTACGAGTTGTCCAGACTGAGTTTATGAAATTCACGCAACTTTAAGTTCAAATATCTCCGCAAAAAATCAATATTTGTTTAATTTCTTTTTTTGAATCAAAAAATTGAACGATTCTGCGTCGATCAAAAGAAACAGATTTAAAAAATCTTCAGTAGTTTTGAAGATACAAGCGTTTGATATTAAGATACAAAAACAACCTGACAATTTTTGTTTCGAAAAAAAGGCTTTTTGTTAAAAACTTCATAAATAAAATTTCTGTGTAATTAAGATTTTCATAAAATTTCAACGCAGTTTTCTACGGACTCGTTCGTACTTTCAGGGACAAAAGTGTCTTCTAAAAATTGTAAAATTTAAAAACATTTTTACAATGGGTTTTTTGAGATATTATTTAAAGAATGCATTTTTCTAGCGCTCAACTTTGACATGCAATATTGTAGCACTAAATCAATATTTAGACATATTTTTTTTTTAATAGAAAATTTAAACGATTCTGCGTCGATCAAAAAGGCAAATTTAAAAAAATCTCTAGTAATTCCAAGGAAACGTTTCTGCGCGCTTATGACCTGATAAATCACTATAAATGTACATATATTTTGATAAAATTATGAAAAAAACAAATTTTTTCATATATTAGAAGTGCACAAACTGAAAAAAATTTACTTACTTTTCGAAATTTCAACGTCTTGTCCAGACTTAGGTATCTCTCGGATCTTTTTTTTGCATTTCAAAATTCGAACTTTGCAAAGCTGTTAACGAAGGACGCTGTCAATGACTTCTTTTATTGTCTAAGGCTCTAAAATTTTTTTCATGACCTTCAGATGTCTCGCTAAATTAATACCTACTAGAGACAACGGTTTAAAACTTTTCGGTGGGTCTCGGAGACCTATATCTGGCGCTGAATAGTTAAGTCTTGTTAAACAAAAGTATCAAATCGAGTAAAGCCTATATTCTTTCTGCTTAAGCAAATATGTTCTTTAAAGAAAAAATTTTCAATAAATAAATATTTATAAAACAGATTGTGGTTTTTCATAATTCTATTCTGTTGTGTTAAAGTATATTAGAATACCCTAATTCGGAATTAGAAGTGTCTAAGAATAAAATATTTGTTATTTAATCGCGCGTTTTTAGTAATATTCTTTTATACTTACGTACGCTGAGGGAAGGTCGTTTAATTTTACACGAGTGCATCAAAAAGAAAAAAAAAGTTTGACCTTTATTTTTAGAACTGACTGATAATGCATAAAAAATAATAGATAAATATAATGCAATACACATATAAATGTGATAATAACACGTGCAAGACAAGCTGAAAGTTAGACCGAAAGTAATAATAAGTTGTTACACTATATCAAAAGAAGAATCCTCCGCTTCTTTGCGTGATCGATATATATCAAACTTTATCTAATTTTCTTGGGAACAGATGACGTTACAAGAGAAGATCGTAGGTTATTTATTTCAAGACTCGCCATATAATCTACAGATTTCAAAGAACGATTTAAAAGACGCGATTTAGGCACGTTCAATAATCGCAATAATAACGTCTACATTAGGAGCCATGCACTTAAATTGAAGCGAACAATTTTTCACTTTAGAAAAATTCAAACCCACGAATCGCTCGTATAGATATATCTGGCAGCGTCTTATAAAAAACAATCTGTCACGGGTGCGCTCTCCTAGGGTCGTTTCCGCTCTTTTCGATAAGCCCTGTCAGTGTATATACAAATGGTTTGATAAGAAGAATTATCAAGCGTGCAACCCTGACGCCATTCGACACGCCTTCAAGAGAACCGGAGACATAGCGCGTGTTTGATACCAAAGAGATGATATCCTAGTCAAATTTCTTCAACACAATCTTATTCAAATTTGCATTATATAACATTCTACCAGAGAGTGCTTTAATCTTTGAATTAGTGTATCGTAGATCTAGACTTGATTTTCTCTAAACTATCTAATTAATTTAATACGTTAATATTAAAAAAAAATTGTTCTTTAAACTTTGGTCATTTTTATCATGTAAATGAAACAACTCAAGTGTAAACTTGAACATGTATTAACATTTAACGACAGTTCCGCATCAGCTGCGGGAAAATCTCGCGTATATGTACAAAGTTTCTCGAGAATAAAATTTAGTTAGCTTTTATAATTAGACTAACAATGTTTGAAATTGCAGGCAAATTGACTCTCATGTAACAATCCTTTCTGACGTCGCGCATAAAAGATAGGGAAAAGGCAAAAAGGAAAAGAGAGAGAAGAGAGAGGTTAAGTAATATTTAATAGCCAGTAATATTTAATATTGCTAGTTTAAAAGTTCCGCAATTTGTGGAATAAAGTTTGGAGCAACTCAAAAGCGATCCAACTCGGTTCGACGTAGAGATTTCATTTTTATAACAGACTTACATATGAGTGTTAAAAGGTGTCAAAGTGAATAAAATGCGTTGCGTAATTTCAGATTGTTTTGTTCTGATCGGAAAAGTCTTTACGGAGATAAAAAATGAAATTGCAAAAAAAGATAAGATACGGATTGAAGAGTATAAAACGGAAAAGTCCTTAATGTTGTAAAACGGAGAAGTCCCAAATGTAGAGGACTTTCCAGATTGGCTCGCCGAGATTATAAAAAAAAAAAGATACGAAAAGACGCATGTGTACAAAATTCTCTGAAGCGCACAGTCGCAGCTGCAGAATCAGCGTTTGCACCTGCTCAGTTGGAGACAGAAAGTTTGGAAAAGTCCGAAACTCCCCATTGCACAAAGAAACTTAACATTCTGTATTGTCCATTGAGTATATCTGAAAAGTATCCAGATGTGTGAGCTTCCAATAGATTCGAGAAAAAATTCAAACACGTACAATTACGAGAGAATAATTTCTATGTTCAACATTATAAGAGTAAAATTACATTATTATTAAATTATATATATGTTTCTATATAATTAGAAAGAAAATATGTGTAAATTATTGAAATAAGTATACTAGAAGAATTAAGATATATGTTTCATATGTAAAAAATAAAAGATAGCTTTATCTATTATCCTTAGCCTTTGTTTTTAATTTTGATGACTTCATTTGGATCAAATAAGCAATTAACTGAAATCAGTAATGAGACATGCTAATATATATATACATGTAAAAGAATTATATTTATATTATATTATATAATATTTATTTAA
>NW_018020986.1:74306-86238 GCF_002006095.1 Pseudomyrmex gracilis | reverse complement strand
TATATTATATAATTATATTATATATAATTCTTTGTTTGTAACCTTAAAAAGCATTTTAAAATCGAACATGATTAGAGGTTTCTGAAAAGACAACATTGGAAAATCTTGAATAAAATCTTGATAACCTAAACTGATAACAATAACTTAAACAACGTTTTTTTCGCGAAATATTTTCATGAAGAAATATCAGCTCAATTTAATTTGACATTTAAAAATAACAAAATATTAAGAATTTAAAAATGTATCAGAAAGCTACTGTCAAGGACTTTTTTTAGCATTTTTGTTCTTGACCAAGATGTTTAGAAAGTTATCAATGAGTTCATTAAAAAGACATCAGTTTGTGACAAGCAGGAACATCGACCATCAATATTTTCGGCACCCTTTTTAACCGTAACTTGATTTTTCAGTTACAAAACTCGCTATGTTCTTTTCCAGAAACTTCGAGATTTACGAAGTAATGTTTCGTAAACTGTCTCTTATCTTTTATATTCCATCAAATACATAATACATTATAAGTAAATATAAAAACTTGAGAAAAGATTATAGTATCAATATTTTCGCCGTGTTTGAAAGAAAGTTACAATACTTTTTTCAAATCTACTAATTATTAAGGAAGAATGAAGACTACATGTATTTCGTACGAAAGAACGCTTCTGTTCATAAATTCGTAAAACGACTTCAACTTTGAGACCTAACGCAGCTTTTGGAAAATGCATCGATTTAATTTTTATTGGCAAAATTGTACATCTCTCAAAATCAACTCTTGCACCTGTGCGTGGCACGATCCCAGCCGAACAGGTTGCACGTCGAGTCGCGCGGAGTACGCAGGTAAATGCAACATGTCCGGATGCACAAAGGTTACAAAGTGCCACCTGCCGAAAGCAACCCGGTGCGCGCCACTGCAGGCTAGCAGCAGGCAGCCGATGTATGTAACTACATGTTTTTTTTCTTTTTACTTTTGCCCTTCTTTTTCTCCTTTATTATCATCGGCTCGTATGCGTATTTGAGCATACGTATTCTCGTACATACCTAGCGAGACGGCACCGAAACCGATATTTACTTGCAATTTTCAGCCGCGCTGAATACAGACGCGCGTTGCGTTACATGTGAAAAGTTCGGACGAACAACGCGTTCTAAAGAAACAGCGTAAGGAAGGAAGTCGCACTTTCGCGTCGAGGCATTTTGAACCTGACCTTTACGCGGATACGGGGAGAATTCGTGGAATTTCGAGCACTTGTTCGAAATTGTATTTTCAAAAAAACTGTTCAATACCAAGAAAATAAAAACGTATTCAATTATTCTAACTCGTAAAATATTAAGTATGACATCTAAAGAGAGAAATTAAACCATTTATAGCGTTGATCTATTTATTTTATAAAAAATCCGCAAAATATATATTTGCGTTTCCCGGCGCGAAGTTGTGTTTCGGCAAGCACGAGTGTCGTAAATATTTTAAAAGCTGATATAAAAATATATATATAAATGTGTCATTGCAAAATTAAATGGTAGATTGTGTGTGATTTGGCCTCAAATCCGTTGTGTGTGATTTCAAAATAAAATGTTCATCGCGTAATAAGCAGAAAAAAGAAAATGAAGGATTTCTGTCTCTCGTTGTATGCGAATATTCCGTAACACACATTAACCTAACACACATTATTAAACGAAGCGCGCTTGCTCTTTTTTCGCTTGTGGAGGTCTATCAGGCAATCGACAGTAAAGTTGCTACACTTCCTGCATCTATTCTTTCCCTTTTTTCCTATGTGCAAACGATGGTCGTTCAACTCTATCTCGCCGCTGACACCGTCCCTCTTAGTCCCGCTGCTGATAGATAGGTAAGGACCAATAAAAAAGTACAATAACTTATGTACCTTCATTTTTACTGCTGAGGATCAAAGTAAAACCCTCGGTTAAATCGCGGCCAAAGTAAATAACGAGCACTAAATTGGGCGTAAAACTTATCTTACGCGCGTTAACTCGAGGGCGCCGGCCAGCCAAGCGGAAGTTTAATAACTTGGTTAACAAAGGCATCAGTATCGGCTTCTCGATATCGATCGCCAGCATATCGCACGTTAAGCTGGAAGAATCACAAATTTCACTGCAAGTGCATCGTTATTAAATATATACGTCATTCACGACAATGAATTCAAATCGAATTATCTTTATCAGAATTTAAAAAAGAATTTTCTTTCTTTGATACATTTCGTTAGTCGATTAGCAGCGAAATTCGTGTGGTAACTTGTATATATCTGGTAGTTTTCGCCATTTCAGAGTGGTCATTCAACCCTTTCGCCGTCCGACTTCTGCGATAGATGATGGCCTGTTTGATTCCTCGTCTGACGAAAGATGGCCTTTTGCCAAATTGAAAAAGTTACGTACAAACTTACGGACAAAGTGATAGATTAATACGGAAACGAAATGCGGAACGGTTGGTGCCACCATAAAAAGTAATTTCCGTAGCTTTATTTTAATCAGTAAAAAAAGAAAAATCTACTTGCTTTTAACATGAAAAAAGTATAACGAGCACAATTTTTTTGATTGTTTTTTTTTCGTAATTTTGTCGTACAAAGTATTAACACATCAAGTAAATAAAATATTAAATGAGAAAGAATAAGCGCAAACAAAGCAAAGAGTATTTTTTTTTTATAATGTCAGGCTAAAACTAATATTAATTTGTATATTATTAAAAATGTATGAATATACTTTAATTCACATCTCCATCACATTTAGGTCAATTTGCAGTATTTTCACTGACAAATAATAATAACGTAAGAAACAAATCGGTACGATGTAACTAGAGCGGCAGTCGTAATAATCTCGACATTTCCTAAAATTATTCGTGGAACGTCTCGAGATACTCGGAGACTCTAATCGACCCGGATTGGCTGCAATCGAGGCGATGCCGATCGTAGCCTTCGCGGTATCCTCGGTGTAACACGTTTATAACGTAATAATCAACACCGAAGTCGGTAATATAAGCGAGGCAAAGTGGTTAATGCTAGGCTATGCGGCGAAACGGCCGGAGCGCAAATGCGCGAGTTAACGCGTATCGCCTAACCACCAAGATTAGACTTTGACTCTGTGTGTGCGCTTTGGTTTCTTTCCAAGAGGTACGTGACGCAGAGAGAGTTAACGGTACCGCAATTAAACAAGAAAGTAACGTTCCGTTAGGAAGCCGTAATTCCGCAAGATTTTAATGACGGGCTAACAACGCGACGATGTGTGTAGTTTTTTTACGCGAAATTCTCACAACAAGTCGAGAAATAAAATCTCTTGCGTGTTCAAAATATATATCACGCAAAGACGTTTTCTATTGCGCATCAATTGCGCACAAAACGGATAAAACCGGAAGAGATGCAAAGACGAAGTTTTATGTTTATGCGTGTTTCTTTATCAAACGATCTTGGGGTTAAGGAACTAACTGGCAGAAATATTGTTGCTGAAGCAATCAGCAGCGCAACAGCGACTGCATTCGGGGGGTCACGTGCGTGTGCGTCGGCCTGGTTTAGAGCGATGCATGCGGATGCACAAAGGGCTTAAGCCGCGAAGCATGTTCGAAACGGGCCACCTGCCGACAGATGTTGAGTCTAGCAACTGAGATCCTGCTATCTTCCAGCCGGAGCTTTTCTCTCTCTCTCTCTTCTCCTCTTCCTCCTGCTCCTCTTTCTCTTCTCTTCTTCTTTCCTTCTCTCATCTTCTTCCATCTGTTTCCTTCTCCTTTGCTCCTGGCGCGTCGGAACCTTCCGATTCTTTGCACCGGGAGAACCTTTGTCTGCCAGTCCGCCTTGTGCGAGTCGCATCCAATATTCTCCACCTGCCTTTCTGGACCGAATCGTGTTTTTTTCGGCCGCAAGAAACAGCACGCGTTCCAAGAAAAATATTCAAGCGAACATATTTACGCTTCGCAGTTTCAAAACCCCGAGATCGCATCTTTTCGAAAAGCATTTTTTAGAATTTCAGAAGAAAATAAAGAATAAAGTTAGTGATTTAGAAAAGAGAACAAAATAAACGTACTACAATATTCTATATTTTTGACCTTGTTTTTTTATTCTTTTTATCTCCATATGCTCCAAAACAGTCAGACAATCTTAGAAGTTAAATAGACGAAAGCACCTGCTGCGACATCTAATTATTTTTCCATCAATTGAAGCGAGAGTAGGCTAATTATCGGAAAAACAATAGAGCCGAGATATGGAGGTTGCATGGAAGCGAAGACGGAGCAAGGACAGCCGGCCTTAAGTGGACAAACGGAGGAGAAAATAACCTAGGGTACGCGATGAAGTCGGCAGCCTTTATGTTTACCAGGGCCATCGCGTGACGCGCCTGCCTTCGCGTTTGCCGTAACACGGATCTTCCAAGTGTGACCCGATACATGAATCCTTCTTTCTGTTGGGTGCGCGAAGCGATCTAAATTAAATATTGCGTGCTCAAAAAAAAAAAAAAAAAGAAAAAAACATGGCAGTCGTCAACATCTGCAGAGTTGCGTGGAAAGGACCTCGAGTCACGCGACGATGGACAATCTCCTCCCGTCTCTTCTTCCTGAGCGATCTTTCCTCGGATTTCACGGTTCGCGGAATGTCGCTGACACAAACTCTTCAGTCGTGCCTGCTTTTCTCTCTCCTTATCTTTCTCTTTCTCAAAACCTCATGTAAATGCGTTGCAAAGAGAAACAAATTATTCTCGCACAAAGATTGAAGACGCGCAATTCTTCTAATCGTGTGTCGCAAAATTTCATCAACCGTAAAGAAAAATCTGTTAACGCGAAAAGAATAGAACGATAACAGTAGAAAAATAATGCGAGTCACGCGATGACGCTTTCTATACTTTGACTTACTCGCTTGCGCTAAGCTAGCTAGCTTGCTTGTTGCTTTCTTTCTTTCTCTTATTCGGAAACGACCGCGAGTCGTTCCAAGATGTCATCGTTTCCGGTGTACAACAGCTGTCCTTTGCCCTGTCGCCCGACGAGATCAACGACATTGACGAAGATGTATCGGCGCCGTGCATTCTCAGGTTTCGTCTTGTTTGCGTCCGAAACGAGGAAGCGTCTCACGAGACTTGTGTGTCTGCATATCGGGAGTCGCACGATGAGGAATTGGTCGACAATTGTAATTCAATCAAGAGACACACAAACAGTGCGTCTTTGACCACACACGTACGTTGTACGAATACTGTTCCGCATTGCATTTATTCGCATTTGTCCGACACAAACGCTACTTTGATGACGCCTACGCCGACGCCGACGCGATTATGATTTACAGAATAAGAACTACCTGCTTACTGCTGATATATTTTTGATAACAAGAAAATCAAAATAAACGTGCGATTTTATAGTTTTCGCAAAAGTATATAAAAAATATGCCAACCTCGCCAAGATTAACCTGTCCTCGATAAATAAATTATCCTCCATATTTATATCGCTTTGTATCGTATTATATAATAATATAATAATAAGTGAAAATAGAGTTATATTTTATTGAATTTAACATACTCTCTCTTTCTGATTAAATTTGAGCGAGAAATATATTAATATTTTTATTTGCTCACAAATGTGTATTACGTATCTTTTCTACGTTGATTGAATCCTTCATCACAGTCAAACTGTAACGTTTGATTATTGTAGATATTTGTCATCGTAACTTCCTAGACGACCAACGAGGTTGTTCGATGCTCGAAACGCGTCCGTTGAAAAGCGCGTACATTTCGAAATTGCGTTTCGCCTCACCGGTGGGAGGCAACGTCTCGTGGGGACAAGGGGAACGAGATCTTTTCCTCTCTCAGTTATACTTTCACTTTCTCTTACGGCAGAGCCTCCTCCGTCGTGTTTTCCATTCCCTTGCCCCTTCGTCCGCCTTTCTCGGTCGAGATTCATCGAGTATACGACGCAGTCTCTCCGCCGTCTAGTCTAGAAAACCTAGGTATTATTTAGACTTTCACCACTCGGAAATATTCATCTCTCTGTTATTTATTTGTTGTTGCTGCGTTCTTTCTCTCCTCTTCCCCCCCTCTCTCTCTCTCTTTCTCTTTCTGTCGAAATGCATTGATCACTAAATTATTATTGCATCGCAAGAGTTGGTGAAGAAAAATTAATATTTATAGCTCAAATATATATATCAATTCTTTCTGATTAAAATACAAATTATTTTCTCATAATTACGAGATAAATATGCACGGTAAGTATTAATGAGATAAGAGTTAGTCAAATAGAAGTAATCCAAACAGATCGAATCTTCGATTAAGAATAACTTCATTATTGAAAAACTAAAAGTTTCTCATAATACATAGAAAATATAATGTGTTGATGTTAAGCTACTTTGTATTGTGTGTAAAAAAAAAAAAACATTTTTACGTCTCTATAAATAAATGCACAACCGATTTCACAATACATTGCGGAATACTTGCGCATTTACTACGCGATTAACACGATGCCATCTTCCCGCGTTCTCCAATGCGCTCGCTGTTCACTCGACCGGCCAAGAGATATTTCGAGATCGCGGAACTACTTTCCAATTTCGCTCGAGAAAGGCCGTCAGCTTGTCGGGAATTAATAGAGCGTGATCTCTCAAAAGAAGAAGAGATTGACGCTCAAACGATCGATCGAGAGACTTCCTTGTCCCGCTCGTCGGGATATACGCACTCGTAAAAAGGAGCTTAATCGTTAGAGACGATGACAACGGTGTCACGACATGAACGTCACAGATAATAATTCGTAACGTCATTATTCAGTCGTCATTATTATTTAGCGGCTGCAAAGAGAAAAAACTTTACATTTATTCGATCCCATGCCCAAAAAATGAAAGGTTCTAATAAGAAATTATTAAAACATTCACCGATAAAGAATTACGTTGTAAAAATCGTGGAGAGTTCCACTTAAGGACGTTCTCCGAATTATTGATTTTCTTAGGAGTTTCCTTAAATTTGCGGTATACATAGTTTATGATCTATTTATACGTAGCCTGTTTGGATAATAGCAATATTAAATTCCAAAATATAAAAGATTTATATTTCAATTTTTAACATGGATTTCTTATGCTGAGCCTTTGTGAAGTGGGGTTTTTTAAAATTACTGACGACAATTTTCTTAGGATTTTTTTTAAAAAACAAGTATGTGGTAGTGGAGAATGTCCTAATTAAAATACGATTTTGAATAATATGGCAAGCAACCCTTTTTTTCAAACTGTAGCTTTTTTTTGTTTTCTTTTGGTTTTTTTGTTTTGTTGGATTTATGTACTGCAGGTATTTTTGAACTTCTGCGCAGAGTAAGCGGGTCTTAGCAGTGTTGAATAGCTCAACTTAACTTTGTTACAGCAGTACAAACTCACTTATGAGAAGAGATATTTTAGGTTGCTAACCACTGTATTTAGGTTGCTAACCACTGTAGTCGGAGAACGTCCTTAATTCGAATGTTGCGATGTTAGTAATATGTAGACTAGGTCAAAGGAAGCCAAGAGAGTCCTTTTGCGCGCCGAAGAGAATTTGTGAAACCCAACGAGCAAGCAGCCGGAACATCCTTGGCCATTTCGACACAGAGGGTAAGAAAAGACTGCAAGTCTCGCACACACTAGCGTCGACCACGTGCCAGGCAGGTGCGAGCGCATGAGGTTTTTCAAATAATAATCGGTATTTATCTCTTTTTTCTTTCTTCTTTCTCTCTCTCTTTCTTTCTCTCTCCGCCGCGTTTCTCGTGAGATTGCTCTTCCTTCCACATTTGTTCTTGTGCATTTCTAATATATATGTGTAATGTATATGTGTGTATATGTACGTGCACGCGTATATTCGGCTTACCTCAGGTAAGAAAAAAAGATGAAAGAAAAAAGGAGCTTGAATAAATAGCGCGGAGTCGAATCGCGCTTAGAAAACTTTCAGCCGGGATCCGAGGATCTGGGCCACTTCGCTGAAAGAAAACTAACGAAGTGGAATCGTGTATCTATCAAAGAAGAGGGATCGCGCCGCACAAATATATAGATTGTGCGGAACGAAGGGATCGAGGGAGTCGAAAAAGAGACTAAGATCCTTCTCTGATTCTTCCCGAATCATCGAACACAAATTCAAGACACGTCAAAGACTCTTGCCGCAACGTCGCCGTTTGTTGGCTCGTGCTCTCGATTTGATCGGTCGTATCATTAGCTTTGAGCCGACGCGACTAAGTAGTCAACACGATAATTTGTAACCGGGAATTCATGCGCTTTATCTGAATGTACGTAATATATACAGAGGAGAACGATATTATGCGGAAGTGCCTTTCACTTTTACGAAAGTTTCGACGAGTCTTTTTCGTTAGATAACTAAATTAAATCGTTACGAGTGTTTGAATCAATCCGAAAAGCAGTTCTAGTAGAAAAAAAAAAACAAGTAGAAAGAGAAGGGGGGATGCAATTTGTTAAATATTCTGTATAACACATGTTATTTTTTCTTCCTGCAAAATACTCTGTCAAGTCACAGAGAACGTGCAACGTGAAGAAAACAATATGTGATAAAAAATAGAGATAATTATTCCACTATTATTAATTATCATATTAGCACTTAAAAATACACCACAATTATAAAAAAGCACATATTATCACGTTAAGCGCTACGCCAAGTTTGATGGTCCTCTTTTCGTTCAAGTGGCGCGTGAGCATACAAAGATCAACGTCGATCCGCGTAGTACTTAACGTGTTATACATCATAATCAACTGCATTTATTTCACAAGAAAAAGTTCCCGAATTTTCTAGAAAGCAAAGAGAGATATAATTAAAAGTAGTTAAACGATGCACTGAGGCATGCAAATAGAATTAATAAATAATAAATAGAATGAAATTAATAATAAATATATAGAACGGAAGAAAAAACAAAAGATTTGTAGAGAGAATTGATAAATGTAAATAAAACATTGATTACAAGCCGCAAATGAAAAACATGTTTTGAAAGGATGACTTGGTTGCGCCGCACATCATAGATACGATGAATTTATTTCTTCATCTGACTCACGGTAGTTACGGTTACGAAGAAAAGATAAGGGGAGATGAAGAACCGGTAAAAAAGAACGGAACACGGCAAAGACACGTCGCGACGCGTACGATGACGCGGAGAAAAGAGAGCGCACGCGGGAATGGAAGGCTAGGACGGGGGCAACATCTGCCCGGTGCAACAATCTTGAACACCTGCCGTCTGGTAGTCGCGTGCTCTCGCACCCCGGGGAACTGGGTGGTAGAATAAGACGACGACCGAGAACCGATCTTTGCTCTCGTAACTTACTCGAACGAGCCCAGACGGCGCATCAGGGGAGGAAACGAGCTATGTTGGACCGGTCGCTATACGCACAATGGATCTTTTGGCCAGACTGAATCGATTTTAAGCCGGTGTCTGGCTGAGATTGTCGTTCGCAGGATATAAAACGGCGTCGAGATACTCGATTGCGACAACCGTTTATTATAGCTATATATATATCTCGTAAAACAAACCGATACAAAAAATATAAATTTCTCGTGTCATTGATTATCTGATGTTAAATCGATATTTTGACAGTAATAATATTTTTCATATATTTTGCATGCTGATTGTTTTAACTCCAATTGGGTTCCGATAAGGTTAGTTTTATAAAGTCGAAAGATTGTAATCTTTTTTTTTTACATTAATAACATAGAATGTATATATCCGTTCTTATAAAATACATCAGCGCCGAAATTTCTTTTCTCACTGTAATGATTATAGGATCAAAAGGATTTATATTGAAAGAAGGCAGATTGTAAGTTATAGACAAGTCGCAAATAAAACACCGCAGCAATTATCTGAAGATTATAATCGCTCTGGCGCTCATCGCCTGCAACTTTATGCAAGAAACTAGATCAAAGTGGACGATCGATTGCTCTACTTTTCTACAGCGCGAGCAAACGGCGTAATAACCGCTAAGCGTATTTAGATAAAGCTTTATTCGTGATGAAGGTTATTAGTTTATTAGCGACTGTTATTACAGATCAGCGAAGTGTCATTGTCGTTAAGTACCTCAAGGCCGATCTCAAAAACACATGTTTTATTAATCGAGTTATTAATTAAGTAATCGAGAGTCACGTCTGCTTTTCCGTATTGCGGACATACACATTACAGCTAATGAGCATCTAGAGACTCTTCCTTTCTTCAATCGATCACTACAAAAATTACGACTAATTCTTATTTTTCATCAAATGTGCTGATTAAATCGCGATGTTAACGGTTTTTGGTGTCTGATTTGACAATTTTCTCGAAACGAAACGCGTGAGATTATTGGTGAAATTTTGCATCGCACACCGAAGTATGCAAGCAATAAAATCACTTTAAGCACTTTCGTAATCTGCACAAAAACAAACAGTAGTTTGGAACGAGATTCGATTTTATAAAAAGCGGGAAAAATTCTGAAGAGCTTTTTTGCACTTTATTTTACTTGGAAATTATTTCTCCCTCATACACGTCTGACGCTTTTATCCGCAACCGTCTTCTTCTTAGCTTTAGTCGCCGCGTGGAACGTGCAACAAAACTTAATCCTAACCCTTCCATCGTCGTCACATTAAGCAGAGAAGGTCCATGTATAATTATTTCGGTACTCGGGGAGCTATTATTATCGCACGGTACACGCACACAAAGTAGCGGTCGACGGAAATTTCGTCATCGCTCGCCAGCGTGGTGGGCGGTGCTCTCTCTCTCTCTCTCTCTCTCTCCCTTCCGCAAGGGAATATACATCAACAGGGAGCCGCATAAGGGAAACTCATTATTGTAATGACATCTGCTCGGCGTAGTAATCAATTTTCAATTTCCACGAGAGATCACTACTATTTCCCGTGCGATTATTTCCGGGTCTTCGCCGACTGCGTCGTCGCGCGACGAATCGTGACGTCGAGATCCCGGAAAGAGAGCTTTTTTTGCGAAGCAAGCATACGTGTAGAAACGAAGAAAACAACAACATTTTACTCGATCTTTCAGAGGAACATGTATCGTCATGTTCCTTTCCTTGAACGTTCATCCCTTGTCCGATGTTACCTCGTTAAAAATATCAGAACAGAGCATAAGATGACGAGAATAATTCCGACGCTAAATCCTTAATTATCATCGGCATGCGCTCTAAAACTGTTAGTCGGAACTTGCGAGACTTTTTCTAAAGGCGGGTTTACGGTAATTGTGAGGTACTATTCAGACCAGGTGGCACTGATTTAACAGTTGCCGATATATTATTGATACGCGTTGTGCGCGCGTGCTACAACCACACGGCGCAGCGGTGACGACAGGATCTCGTGCACGACGAAATCGCGAGAACCGTCATGTACCGGTCCAGATTAAGTGCGATAACACACGCGTCGATTGTCATCTGAGCGTCACAAATGTTAGCGGTTAAATTTACTTTTATATAAATTTAATTTGTAAAGTGTCTTTTTCTAAAAATTAAATTTATTAAATTTACGATAAAAATTATATTTATTAAATTATTAAATTATTAATTATTATTAATTTATGAAATTTAATTTTTAAAAGAAAAATGACACTACAACGCAAATCGATAATAAATGTTGTGATCTAGTGAATAAACAAAATATTGTATCTTTACACATGTATATAAATGCGAGATTTTTTGTATATTCATTTTACGAATGCATTTTATAAAGAAATATGCGAGAGCGACATTATTATAATGTACATCAGATTTCAATTCAAATGATCAGACTGATGAAATAAAACGTAGATGCGCTATCACGATTCGAAGACAATATATGTATGTACCTTTCTGTGCGTTTGGTATATATGTGTGCCATATCCTTGCATCTCTCACAGTGGAAAACTAGTTCGGTAAAACTTCGACTATAAACATTGTCGGAATCAAAGATTGCTTAATGTCGTATATTTGCTATTCGTGTCAAATATTTCAAGACGACTAAACTCCGCTTGAAAAACATTTCCATTAATTATCGTTGTGTTTGTACTCTTTTTAAC
>NW_018020986.1:49306-71806 GCF_002006095.1 Pseudomyrmex gracilis | reverse complement strand
GAAGAATTTGAAGGTAAAAACAATCGCACAACCATATCGGACAAATAAGGCAGCAATTTAAAGCCCAACTCGTAAATTGTAGCTGTTACAACAGTTGAAGTTACGAGCTGACTCATTGTCAAAAATCACTAAGAACGTCTATTTTGGCAAGCTGTCACGTATATATTACGTACGATGTGAGTCACAGCACATTTGTTCTTCTGAAGAATAAAATTTGTCAACAACAGCGTGATATTACCTACTGTCGCTATCTATGCGTCGTCACTTATTAATAAATTCTCTTGCATAAAGTGTAGCGTTGATACTCATAAATATAATATAAGAATAAAAAGTTCTCATTACTCGATAAACTCATTTATGTACAGCTGCTCGATGTATACAAGTCGATTTTATATATTATTATCTTGAACGAAACGAATTGTGTTTCATATAAACTAGCTCTGAGATTAATGAGGCGATTACCGAACGACGAAGAATGTTCTTAGATAGTGATTATCGTTTTCGATGATATATCAAGCGCGCGTAAAGCAGAATTTCAAAACGTGTTCTCTTCGTGTTTAGATTGGAGCAACACGAAGAGCGTAGTGTGAAACATCACATTAATTACAACAGGACATAACGATCGCTTGACGGCGGAAATTAATGACATATCGTTTCGAGAATAGTTCGTGAAAAATTACGTCCGCCTTTGACTCTGAAAATTATAAATAGCCAATGCACGTGTTTGTGTATGCGTATTGCGCGCGTTATAATTCGCAGTTTATTTAAACATACGCAGCGTCTGGGAGCTAGTACAAACTAGTTATGTCATTAATCTGTGCGGAAGCACGATAAATAGAACGGCAGAAAGAGAGAGAGAGAAACTTCAATCAACGCCGATAAATAATGCAAGATGTCTTTAGGAATATATTATACGCGTGTTTAGCCAACGACAATACGTTACTATAATTTCGTCGAGAGTCACAGATTTCTACACATCGAACAAAATGTTCGAATTGTGACTGCGAGCAGATAGACAAGATATTGCACGTTATATGCGCCGAACTAGTCAGGGTCAAGAGAAATGTCTTATTGTACGCGTCTATCAAGGGACGTGAAATATATTATATACTGCGAGCAAGCGCGCAACATACTATATATTTGATTTCCGACGCAAAATATGAAATAAACATAAAGCGAGATTGCACGAGCGCGCGGATTTATCGGAGATATTTCACATCGTGCAAGCTACGTGTCTCGCGCGATTTAGGTTGCATTTTATGTGCGGAGCAATGTTGTAGCGCCGTCGCGAGAGAGTCCCCACGGTGAGTATGTACTACAAGAAGCGTATATAATACTATATAATTGCGGTATTTGTACCGTTATTTCGTCATGGCGTTATGTAATAAACCGCGTGAATTACGGTAGATACATAACTGAATTATTATTTTTTCCCATCTCGCCGCCACTCTCTTCCCGCTCCAGCTCGCGTGATACAAAAATATTTTCTGTCTACTTTCATTGATTATCGATCAATTATCAATTTCCTCGAACAATTTCCGTTTTGTTTTTGCTGCCTTGACTGTCATTAATAAATACTATCTAAACGCATCCTCTGTGTTAGTCTCGCGTATAGTATACGTATATCTCTCTGAGAAAGTACCTTTCTCCAGCTTCTCAATTAGTTATTCAATATTACATATTTGCATAACGAACTCGAAAGTCCGGAATATACTGTATTTTCTACCTGTTGGGAGAATCCCGGTTTTGTCATGAGAGAGACAGGCGTTCGTGCCGTCGTCGATATGCTTGCCGACGAACGAGCAGCTCGAAAAACAGCCGTACACATGTCATATATAGACTGTGTTGTATGTATGTGGACGTGTTGAGGCGTTGTATACATGTGGACACACGTATCGAGGCGCGGTGTGAGTCACTCATTCATGTCTGGGCTTCAAAAAGCTAGTGTGGCCGCGACGGCAGGCGTCACACGATTACGTAAGATAATGCTTGTATATCGTACGGGTAGGAGTCAACGGAGTGAACGTAGCGGTTTCAGGAGAGAAAAAGAAATCGAGACTCTCGCTCTGGGAATGCAGGCTTTAAATCGACAATAAACGCGAACGCGGGAATCGCACCGTGTGTTTTACAAGTCAAGCGAGGCGGAAGGAACAATCTGCATCGCAGAGCAGCAATATAGCGAGTGTCCGAGTTCTCACCGATTTATCTTATTCTATAAAACTTTCTGAAAAGCATATGATAATTTTTTCTTGTACAATATTTTGTCAAAAGTTTGCTTTTTTGATAAATTCTTCTATTTTAATTTAAAACTTTTTTTTTCTAGAATATTTTTATTTTTTAAATTTTATTTATCGTGACTCTTAAAGAGAGAAAAAAAGGAAGAAAGAAAGAAAGAGAAAGAGAGAGAGAGAGAGAAGGGAAGGAAGTTCTATCAAAATTGTAAAACTTTGAAAATATATGATTTCTGATTCAAATAAAAAGAGCACGTATCACTTGAGTTTTCAAGAACAATATATGTTTGTTACCATACGTCTTGTGAATACAGAGAATATGCTTATATAGCAAATGCGATTTATGTTATTATGTCATTAGTGACATCACAAAGTAGCCCGCAAGCGAATTCAAACTCAATACGCGATTAATAAATTACTAATTTATATTATTTTAAATAAATTATAGTATTTTAGAAAAGAAATATTTTTTATGCAAATAATATGGATACAATTGCTTTAAAATATCAAACTTTTTATTTGTCATACTTGGACTTACCAGTTTTGAATAAGATATTACACAGATATCGTATATATTTTGCTTCACAGACAGAGAAAAATTTTAATCACGTGTGTTTGCGTATATTAGGAAAAAAAAAACGCGCTTGTCAGCTATTTGAGACAGCTTATAATGCAATCGTGAGTACATGATCATGCAAACATTATAGTTAAATATGTGTAATTTCGTTGAGAATACAAGGTAAAAAATATCTAAATAATTATAAAGTGTGTAGAGCAAAAACCATCTGAAAGTTTGCAACTCTAGCTCCGCTGTACGACTGTCGCGTTGTACGGTTCTCAACTTCGGATTAAGCAGCAAGCTCGCCTTGAGTTGCATCAGGAATTGACCACTCGCAGTATACGAATTAATGCACTTTTAATGAAACGATTACGTGCCAGGCTGTCTCACGCGTTATTTTTAGTATACAGCGCTACCAGAATAAATCCCATGGAATTTGCCGGATAAATTAAGAGCAATTAAAGCGACGCTTAACTGAGCTCGAATTCACGTCAATTCGTTCACGTCTTTGTCCTCCGCAAGTTCCTGCCTCATTTTTGCGGCAAAATTAAACAAGACGCTTGTGCTCGTGTTCTCCCGCGGTAATTTCTTACGTAATAAACGCGGGAACGCGTGCGACGAGGTCAAAAGCATCGTTATTAGCATAGAAAGAGCGTGAATCACGTAACATCTAACTTGTAAACAGATTTTTGTAAAACTGATACGGTCTATTTTAGTCGCAAAATATTCTCAATTCCTTTCTGAGATTTCGCGTTTATTTCTTTGTCAGTTTTATTATGAGAAACTGGTCAAAAAATAAAGAAATAAACTTAGAAAATTGAACACAATGTTTGTATTAGTAAATAGATGCAAAATATATGAGAAAAGTAAGCAAATAGTTTATTTTATCGATTTATACTATGTATTCTTACGCGAAATTTCATCGTTTCAACGCGAATAATAATGTGAATGGCTTAATGGAAAAGGAGAGTTTCGTGTTATTCATGCTACGAGAGATGAAAAATCGGCTACTGTCACGACCTCTTACCGGCGCTACGGTACTCACAGATGTCAAATTTTGTCGGGAGTTGACGAAATGCCTCCTCCGAGAAGCCTAAATCTTTCATGGTTTGTAAGGAACGGAAAGTAGAAAATGATGAGTCATTCGATTTTACGGCTTTATACGAATAACGTGTCTGCTGGTTACGACTCGGAACAAAATATCACGAGAAGGAAGGTTTTTCTTCGACGATATGTCTTTCTCGATGTTTCGATTTTCTTCACTTCGTGTACAAACATCTTTTAATATCATAACAATACACGAAATATAATCGTCTTAACAAAGATCTTCTCACTGTAAAAACTGTTTGGTAAATTTAATTGTTAAGTTTGAATCTTAATTTTCATAAAATTTGCTTTAATACAAAAAAATAGATAGAGTAATTCCGGAATTTAAACCGGATTTTATGCCGCATAACTAAAAAAAAGACAAAATAGAGATAATTTACGTGCCGCTACTTACTTATGTACTTTTGTGTTACATTATTATTGTTTTGTGATTTCAGTTTTTTACTGTTACTAGTAACTATTGTTAGTTTAGTCGATTTGTCAACGTAATATAAGTAGCGTAACTATATTTTACGAATACATAAGATGATTACTATAAGGTTTATAAAATGTTTTAGCAAAGGCGGACCGTTAACTTCGGAGGCCTTGGGCTAACACTGTTTACCTGTGCCAGTACTTGGAATTATTTTTATGGCAAAAAAAACGGTTGGTTTTGCCGTTTATTTTTGATCACGAAGGGGGCCCTTTGATTGAACGGGGCCCCCCCGGGCTGCAGCCCATAAAGATCGTGCCTAAATCCGCCTCTGCGTTTTAGCGATTATTTTGCGATATGTAAGTGTAGAAAAGTAGTAAAGAATAGAGTATAGCAAAATTACAAGCACGTAGCGCTCTCGTATTCTTTATTCAGCTAGTTGTCTTATATGTCTCACCAGTTTGGTACATATGGCAGTTCTACCGTGAGATATTTGCCTCATAACATAGCGCTTGCGTCAGCGCGAACAGTATTACACTTTTATCTAGCAAGCGAGCTAGAACTTCAGCATTCTCCTCACGTACTCTTGTCTATTATTTATTAATAATATAATGTTAATGCGTAATGTTTTTAAAATGTATATGTTTTACATAAGTAAATATTGGAAGATGTTACTGAAAAAAATGTTGTAGTTTAGGATTTTTTCATGAGTCATGTCATCTTTATATTCCATCCATACAAGGTCATATGACTCACTCCTATGGAATATATGATAAAAATGTAAGAATTTCTTAAGTTTTTTTTAAGTATAAGAAATAAAGATTTTGTATTCGTAAGTTTTTTTTAAATAAAATACAGTATAAAGTTTTTATTTATATACTTTATTTATCTTTAACATTGTAAATACTATTTGATAAATTAAGTTTCGATGCGGTTCATAAACCGGAGTTACTCTATATAAAATTAGAGAGTATTAAATTAACACACATTCATAGCCGGTAGTCCTATGTCATTTTAAAGAATTTAGGCCTACAACCGGCAACGTAGTCCTACGTTGTTTCAAAATTTATAGCTGAGGGCCGACAATGTAATCCTCATTTTAAAATCCATGTATATTTGTTTGATAATCATTATAAGTGTATATGATGAAGCAATATTTTGTATATTTAAATAACAGAACTCTGAGATCTTCAGCTATAGACGTTTGAAAATTATACGCGGCTTTCAAGTAGCAATCTTGCTCTAAAATCGCCGATTGCGAATGTGTTAATAACTATCTTTTTATACTATCAAAACCAAATATATTTTTGTTGCCTTCTTGAATTATTCTGTCTTTATCCAACCTTAATTAAACAAAAACAAACGCGAGAATATATGAAGACTACAAGTGGAAGAATAAGTCAATTGTGATAAATCAATTTTTTTTTATTTTCTTTTTTGATGTTATTTGGTAGTTAAAATAGAGTATCTTAATTATCCTGAGCGAGAAAGGAAAAGTTTTTGATAGATTCCGAGATATAAACATTTTTATAAAATATGTAACACAGAAATACATGTACATACGTTTCGAACTTTAAAATTGCTCTCTTTCTGAATGGGAACGAGTCATTACTAAAATTACAAAAATGTGACTTATCTTCTCCTGTGGTCTTCATATTTTTTGTTGTGAGAATATATTTATGTAAGTTTTTCAGCGCGTCGCGTTTATATTTTATTTCTTACGCCGTAATGTGCGCACGCGAACGGCTCTTTATGTTTTTATGCCGTTGTTAGTTACAAATTTGTGCGATCGTGAAGCCAGACAAATCGTACTTTGTGTATTGAAAAAAATAGAAACAGAGAGAGAGAGAGAGAGAGAGAGAGAGAGAGAGAGAGAGAGAGAGAGTTCAAGTTAATATAAAAAAAAGTATATAGGCAAGATTAGCGTAGGCGACAATCTGAGGAAAGTTGTTTCTTACGACAAAGTTTGTCACGTAGAAACTTTTAGACTTCATAGCTGAACGATGATTTGGCTTTGAAGCATTCTCGCGAATAGACGTGTGATAAAGTCCGTCAGTCTTGTTAGCGAGTTACCGTTCTATCGTTTTACTCCCACGATCTCTCATCTGTGATTATACATGAAAAACTCTTCATTCCTCGGCTCGCTTACGAGACTGCTTTCTCAAGACAATATGCTTTACTCTCTTCTTAACTATTTTGCATTCTACCTTGACATGAGTAATGGATTTTCTGTTTTCTACCTCATATATAACTAATTGCCATTTTATGTAATTATATTTAATTATATATTGTCTCAGTTTTCTTTTTATGTTGCTCCGATTCTTCTCTCTTTCTCTAATCTATTTTTTTATTTTCATTGCAATAAATTTTCTTTTTTTGCTCTTTCTCTCTACGTTCATATTACAGTTTCAAGGACGCCATGGTCTATTCGTTCCGTAATCTCTTGAAGCGGAATCGGAAATACGAAAAAGTGCGCGCGTACAGCGTTCAGTACAAATAAGGCCGCGTGCGTACCCACACACAGGCCGCTCCTACATATCGGCGTCATACACGAAACTACACATCGACAATGACTTCCTCTCACAGATCCACAGATCCATGAATGGTCCGTAGGCTATCAATGGGCTGCACGCTACCCACACGTACTTGGCGGGGCCTTCTCTTCTCGCCTCTTTCTCCACTTCCTTCTCCTTTTCCTGCGTACATGCTCACGCTCTCACGCGATCGCTCATATTTGCCACGACACGAGCAACAACGATGACGCATATATACGGAATTATGACAGGATCACACGCGTTATTTTATTCTTAGCTTTCTTTTTTCTCCTACAAACGAGAGTGACTTGTCAAAAGATCGCAGGTCGAGTTACAATCTTAAAGTTGCACATGCGTGCGTGCGTGTGTGCGTTTCTATATCACGACCTCGAAGGAAGTCTTCTTACGTGGGAAAGACTTTCTCGAGAACGTGCGAAAATCATTTAGATTACGTTTAATGAAATAAAGCTCATCGTGTGTAACAACATGTTTGTGTTTCTTATATATCATTTCATCGTCGGTTTCACGTTCGCGTTAATAGGTATATATTGTTCCGAGCGAGTCTGTAGAGTCTTTTAAAGTCCGTAAAGTCTTTTTTATTCCCTCACTTCTCTCTCATCTTGCTTTCTTTTAGAGAAACGTACATTATATATGGCAGTTAATAACGTCGTCCTATTAAAAGGGTGCTGGATACCGACTATAGAAACCTGTAAATCGACGTTTTAATATTTGATTTTGTGTCGTATTTACTTATCAAATCCAAAATACTTTTCCAAAAATACGTAAATTGTGCTAAGAAAGTGCGCTTGTTCTTTAAAATGTCAAAATTCAGCATGAAGTTTTTCTCTCTCTTATACAGTTTTCTTCTATAACCGCACCATATATTCATGTATGTAGAATTATTTATAAGCTTCTGTACGTATTTACTCTGAATTAGCGCACTAACAAGAGGACGTTCAGAGATGTTCCCCTCCGATTTGGACGAGACTTATACATATTGTAGGTAGACTCTCCCATTACATCGTGGTGCAATAATAGGACGCACCTCTCAAGCATTCTCGAGAAAAACGCATTTAAAGTTTTCCGTACGCGTAATATAACGTTAAGTTAGGACAGTTTGGCATATGATCGGTGTGGCTCAGTGGGTAAGGCACTCGACTGCTACTCTGCGTATTGCTGGTTTAAATTTCATTTTTTTTAGAATTTTTTTTCTATATTTGTACTGTATTATATTGTGTAAGCGTATTGGCGTACATAATGTTTATTTATTTTGTCTAAAAAGTCAATGTTTTTATTATAAAACTAATTAAATTAAAAAATTATGAATTTTATTGATTTCCAATGCTTTTAATGTTATGTAATTTATAGAATGTTATTTAAACCATAAAGAAATAAATTATTTAATTTTTATTTAATATTTTTGCCATGCTTGTTAAATATGAATAAAATTTGTTTTCCAATTACTATAGTTAAAAAACGTGCATTTGTAAAAATGCATTTGTAAAAATAGAGGATTTATACAATGTGCTTATTGTAGAAAAATATTATGTTTTACATGTTTTTATGTTAAATATTATCCCAAACTATGTACTCTCTCCGAGGATGACTCCAAAGACGAATAAAAAATAATATTTATAATAAAATATAATAAAAGATTTAAATTTTCTTGTAATAAATTTAAATTTCTTCTTATTTTCCTTTCTTGCATTGAAAATCCATAAATTTCATAATTTTTTAATTTAATTAGTTTTATAATAAAAACATTGATTTTTTAGACAAAATAAATAAAAATTATGTACGTCCCCCCCCTCAATACGCTTACATAATATAATACAGTGCAAATATAAAGAAAAAATTCTAAAAAAATGAGATTTGAACCAGCAATACGCGGAGTAGCAGTCGGGTGCCTTATCCACTGAGCCACACCACTTATATGCCAAACTGTCCTAACTTAACGATATATTACGCGTACGGAAAACTTTAAATGCGTTTTTCTCGAGAATGCTTGAGAGGTGCGTCCTATTATTGCACCACGATGTAGTGGGAGGGTCCACCTACAATATGTATAAGACTCGTCCAAATCGGAGGGAAACATCTCTGTAGGTCCTCTTGTAAGTACGACAAAAAAAAAACATAATCAGACACTCAGATTATGATTTGACTATTTAATTGATGAGAAAAATAAAAATATTGTGATGACAAAATAGAATAGGTTATCATATGCTATCATTATGAATAAAAAAAAGAGTTCAAAAGAGCATTATATACTCATTTTCAAAAGCACTATGTAGTTTGTTATATTTATTTGCTTCTGTAGAAGCATTTTTTATGTGATGCAGTAAACAAAATTAGAAATTAGAGAAATTTAGGTTTCTAAAACATCGATTTACAAGTATCTATAGTCGGTATTCAATACCCTCTTAAGTTTACATTAATTTTACTACATTTTTATAGCATTTGTATAATTGCAATCTTTTGATGTGTAGTAAATGTTTTGCAATATGATTTCTATGTTTACACAATATTTTGAAATATTGTATTTTTTTTACCAATTCCAAAGGTTCGTTATGTTTTAAAGAGACAGATTCTAGCGTATTATAACGTTTCTATAAAGTATTCATGAAAGAAATAATTTATACCGTGCGTGTTAGCGCAACGTACTGTTTATCCAGTCACGTTGATTTCACAATTGATTTTTTAGCTTGGAGCTTCAGAATTCAAACAAGATTTTCTGTAGCCTCTTACGCTGCGAAACAGTCGGAAAAGGCGCGCCGAACAATTTCCCATCTCCAAATTTCATTCTCTTTGCGAGATACTTTCGAGAATGTTTCTCGCGGAGGCAAGCGGCGAAGCGAAAATTAAAGCGCTCATACGGTTCATGCTGCAGCGAATATAAGCGGCATGTACGGCACATTTGAGAGAAGTGGTTGCTCCCGAGGGAATTTATGGTTTCGACGTTTCTCACAGCGACCACCGCGAACCTGACTTTAACCCACACCTGCACGCTATCGCCTCCTCTTTCTCTCTCTCTCTCTCTCTCTCTCTCTCATGTTCTCTGCGATATTACCTGTGCGCACGGGCAATAGTAAAACCGGTCAAATCGCACAAAAGGTGTAAACGAGTGCCATAAATAAAATCGACAATATTGTTCGGCATCTGTCGGATACAGTTTTCGAAGGAAACCGCAATGCCAGCGCTATTGACGTCATATCAATGAAAATTCATTCCGTGTATCTACGGATTGCTTAAATATTGATGTCGAGTCCCGAAAAACCTCGATTAAATATTGTAAAAACATAATGACGTCTTCAAAATTAAATATGAACTGCGCAACTCTATCAAGAGGTGATTTTTTCAGAGAATGGGCGAGGTTTTTCACGCTGCCATTTGTCTCTGAAATCAATGATAACATCATTAGTTCTTTGAGAAAAATGAATTTTACATTTTCTTTCTAGATGTCCTAATATCTTAAAAAGTTTTATAAAAGTACACAAAGACAAGTTAGATCATAATTCAAATAACAATGTAATATTTAAAATCGACTGCTCGTCTTGTGACGCTCATATGTTGATCAGATAAGCAAACAATTACGCACCAGATTATCAGAACATCAACGCAAGTTTCTATCTAAGTTTCTTATCTAACATATGAACGACAATCGGTAATCAATAAACACCGCAGTGATCATGGTCATGATTTCCGATGGGACAGTGTCAAAATTTTAGACACAGAACAGTACTACCATAAGAGATTTATCTCTGAAATGTTACATATGATGCAGAAAGTTGATGTCAAAATTCTATAAAACACACCGAACTTCTTGACTCAATATATCCCTTTATTAAAGAAGCTGAACTAGTCATGTGTTGCGTTAGTCGGTCACGTGTCTATACTTTCTCTCTCTCTCTTAGGTTGCCAATACCGCTTTTGACATTCAGGTTTTGATATCTCACACTTACATCTTGCATGTCTTAAGACGGTTTAGTCGGCTTCGTTATCTTTGTGTATCGGCGACATAAGAACAATATATATATATATATATATATATATATATAGTTGCTAATCATCCAATTAACAGTAAGTTTTTTCTTTTGCTTTCTTTTGACTCTCGTTTTGACTCTAAAGTTTTATTATTGACTTGCATATTCCTGACAAACTAGTTGCAAATTTTACCGATTAACTTGCAGCATTTATTTATTCAATTACAGACTTTCCACTTAGACAATTTGCTTTTATGTATATTGTCTAATCTAAGTTATTGATTATTGGTTTTCTTGTTTTGCTGGCGCACGTAACGGTTACTGTTGCTGACTAGTCCAAGATAGGTGTGTACATATCTCATTGTAATGGATAGCTCAATATAAATATTCTATTATTGCGATATTATTAACCGATAATCTAATCTACATTTAACATTGTATTTTAGAATTTATTGCTGATGAAGATCAAAAATAAATGGAACATCAAAATAAATTAATGATCGGAACGTTCATTTACCATTTAAATGTTGAATTACTAAAATTTTGAAAAACTACTACATTCACCATCCGCTGAATTGACGGCTTTTTGGTCTTATTTAGTTATATTTTTTATAATGATGTCTAATTTGATGATATACACGATGACAAACTCACTGATAGAAATCATGTGTTTTAGCATCTCAGACGGAATAATGAAATAACTTGTCGTCAAAGAAATCAATCAAGTTTATTTAAATAATAAATTACTTATGCTAATGAGACGGTTGTCGTAAAAACATTGACGTCAACGAAGCATCGAACTATATTTGCACATGAATAAAACATTATCAATTATATGTTTCGTGCTCGTTGTATGTTTAAATAAAAAGATAGGGAGAAGGCAATAACGAGCTATACCTGATGTTCGGGTAAAATTCTTCTTTAATCCGAAGAATTAAAAAAAGATACAAACGTTTCGAGATCTACTATAGGATTTTCTTCAGTGTTTCTATATAAGAAAATGATCATTTATGTATACATATATATATATATATACATATCTTCAAATTATACGAAAGATAACACAAATTGTATATAATAAGTAATAGAAAAATATTGTATACTAAACTCGTAAAAAAACCGATATGTTTTCACTCAATGTTATTTCAACCTTTATACGATGTCTTATTTCGATCAAATTCTATATTTGTTTAACAAATATATATTTGTTTCGAGCTCAATTACTCTCTAATGATAATTTCCTACAAATGATCTATAAGCGCGGCGCGAACTATTTATAGCATTTTGATAGATTTATGTTCGATTATTCAGAGACATGTGGAACCATTTATTACTAGAACATATTAGTGTGCTTTCTATTTAGCATTTGCTTCGTAACATTTGTAACACACTTATCCGGCGCGCAATGTTGCAATGAAACACGCGCGCGTTTCTAAACATCGGACGACAGACTTCTTCTTTTCACAACTTCGGGCTACGCCGATATAATGCGGCTTTATAGTAACTCCGTGGCACGCATATCACTTGTCATTCCATGAGAATGACGTGACATGATAAATGACAACGTGCATCGATACCCGCGAAACGCAACGATGCACCTTGAAAACCTCCGGTATTCCAATGTTACTGAAAATCTCAAGGCAGTGCTAAGCTACTAGCCTAGGTAATCTTTGGCGAGACGTAAGTCTTTTTATAGCCCATCGCGACACGGGTTCATTCGTGGGGATCAACACCTCGAGAAGCCTCCTGGAAGAAAAATACTTTATATGGTCGGATGTGCCATGTACCACGTGAGATAGTGCATCCAGTCACGGAGGTTCTCAATTGAAGACGCTTTCTCGTCGAATATTTCTTCAAATAAATACGTGCTGCCAATGATACTAGAACAAAAGGTGTTACTTGTTTGTTTCAAGATGATACGTTAACAAATAAAAATGTTAAATTCACAAATAGAAAGTAATAAATATAATTTCAAAAGTCTTGAACGTTCTATTATAAATGTAGCGATATGTACATGCAGGATGTCTAAACAATTTTGATGCAGCCGAAGATAGATCAAGTCAATCTGAACAGAAAAGTTATTTATTATTTTGTAGAAATCGCATCTTTATTAAGTTATTAATTAATAAAGTGAGTCAACAAGCGCGGAGCGAAGATTCGGACTTTGTAGGCGTGTATGATTTTCAGTTGTGAAGAAAAAATGGCTAACTTCATATGATCCTTAACAGCAACAGACGTGTGACACAGCTTCTTGCTACCAAATGATTTTCACAACTGAAAATCATACACGCTTCTAAAGTCCGAACAATCGCTTTTTATGCGCTTATTAGGTCACATTCATTAATTAATATCTCAAAAAATAATTGTTGTAAATTTTGCAAAATAGTAAATAACTTTTCTGTTTAGATTGATCCAATCAACCGTCATGCTTTGGCTTGTCATTCGTTATCAGACATTCTGTATATAACGCAGTTTATAAAATAAAAAATATATTATTTATCAAATATATTTTCTCTATTTTTCGTAACTTTTATATTTCTCTAATGCTCCATGGAATCTCTCAAAAACGTCATAGTATCAACAAAAGATATTTCTCTCTCTTTCTCTCTCTTCTTATATTTAACTTCTATTAATAAAATTCAACAAAATTGTTTTGATGGACTTCACGAATGTTGTTGTCAGCGCGTGTCAAATCTCGATAGATCTGACTACGAAGATTCATCACCGGATAGAAACGTTCAAGAAACGTCAAAAACGCGGAAAGAAACGAAGACAAAAAACCACATGAACAACATGTAGGTGAGAGGAGAGGATGCAGGCTGCGGAGCGGGCGACAGCTGCGCGTCGAAGGCAACAGGGCGTTGATCCTTAATCCAGGTTGAGTGTGTATTTGAAGATTTCGTCGCGAGATCCTACGCAAATACCCAGGTCTTGTCGGTACGATTTTACGTAAGGGGAAGAAAGGTGGGCCAACACTGCCGGATGATAAACTGTCGTGTTGAGTCGCCGAGACGACGAGAAGCAAACGGGGGTGCAGAAACCGTGCCCGTTATTGTCATGAATGCTCCGGCTGCAACGTCGATGTTGCTGTTGACAGTTTATATAGGCTAGGATTTTCTCGGAGAGCTCTCTTGCAACTTTGTGCGAAAAAAGCAAGACACAGATGCAAAAATCCAACGCAAAATTAGCAATAAAGAACAAAAATTAAGAATAACAGAAAAACAATTAATTTTTATTAGTCTGCAATGTAGACGCATAAAAATCACGAGCTGTGTGTTCGATATTGTTCTTTATTCTTAGAAGAATAATGTACGAACAATGTTTTTTTAAAAATAAAAATAAACACTGAAAATATCTATATATTTTGATTTGTATCGTTTTTTAAGTATACGGGGGCTACGCCTCCTCTGCCTACACACTTACAACATGAAGAAAATATACATAATGTCGAAAAAAAATTTATTTATAAAACTTTTTTTGTCTATAACTTTTTTATAAACAACGAGCGACGGCTAAAACTTTTAGAAACGTACTCAGAAAGGTCATATTTACAATATATGTGAAGGAGAAGCCGATCGCGGAAGGTGGTCCGTTATTGTCAATATTTACCATAATTGGTTACATGCAGTCTTAATTTTCTTTCTCCTTCCACTCTTTTTTACAATCCAATTATTTATTTAAATCATACGGTTATTTTGAGAAATAAATAGATTGCGATTATAAAATCGTCTACTCGTAATATACTCGCAGAATATCTAAAGCATTGCTTTGACGGCGGTTTAGGTAAACAAAGAGAAGCGATGTTACTTCGTCTACTTAGCTTGCGCATATAAAGTGATGATTTAGATGGGGTACGTGTAGATCCGCCGTTACACGTAGAGACGTTCACCAGTAACGCAAAGTTACCGTAGCAATTTGTATTCATTCATCGGACAAGGCTTCAACTGCGTCATCGGTTTTGCGGATGTTGATCGGACGCGCACGATGAGGCGCGCGTTCACCGCGACGAAAAGAGCGCGTTATCGCATAACCGATACACAAATTACGGCGGAATGCACCGAACCAAGACCGATGTGTGTTAAAGGGGGGAAGCATCCTCCGGGAACTCCGAAATTTTTCATCGGTTTTCCTACAAAAACAAAAAAAAAAAAAAAATAAATAAATAAATAAAATAAAATAAACGTTACCGTGATTGCCTCCGCTTCGTCCTCTCGCCTGTCTGTCTAGTAGGCGACCGCGCAGAAAGAGAGAAACAGATCGTCGCGACAATACCACCGGAAATTGACGTTTCCATTGCATAATGGCGGACTTCCGCTTCCCCTTTAGGAATGACTCCGTCCGGCTTGTCACTTTTGTAATGGCCTTTAAAAACTTGAATGGCGAGCTCTGGCTTGCTCGTTGTTCGAGCTAGATGGATCCCACATACTCTTCGTCTATCGCACTCATTCACGAGAGAGTGAAAGAGACAAAGAAAGAGATATCGGGAAAAATGAGAAATGTTATCGTAACGGAATTGATCGATCTCGGTAAAAATAAAACAAATGAAGGTCAAGCACCGATGTAAACATAAAATGTTAAATTACGCGAATGTATCAAGGAAAAAAGTTTTACTATTATACGGCTAGCAAAAAAATTTGTTGTGTCTAAATTAAATTTTTGTTTTATCAACAAAACTCTCAGTAAAACTGAACAAATTTTTCTTGCTGGGCATATAATAACTAATTTCTTGCTATTCTAGCAAATCTTTTTTTCGATGTAATTACTTTAGATAGGATCAAGAGGCACTACCGTGCCTCGCGCCAAGTTCACGCGCAACGAAGTGGCGCACGAACTGCGCGAGACGCACCGTGCCTCATATACGCGAAAATCATGTATCTGAAAGATATGTAAAAAAGAAAAAATTCATATCTCAGTAACGACTGAACCGATTGACTTTTTACTAGACTGCGTAGCCAGATATGTGCATTACATAAATGTATTCCCTTATGAGTAAGTCGAAAGATCACATATATAAAAAGATATAACATATTATAAGAAATAAAAAAATAAAAAATAAAATATGCTTTCTCTTGATTCTCTTTGAAAAGATAAAATTTTGAAAAAGAACACCTTCGTCTTGATACTTCGAACATCAACAGTTCAAAGCGTTAACACATCCGGTATGAAAACGATAGATTTTCAACAAAGGCTAAAAAGAGTAGATAACGTCTCAGTAACTCGGTGAAATTCGCGCGGCCGACGCATCTACACACTCGTGAAACGCCGTTCGAACCGTTCACCGAATCAAAACGGTTTGGCGTCATTTCACTTCCGCGTGAGTGATCAGTTCTAATCGCGCGTATGTAACTTACTTTTGCTTTTCGGCGGAAACTCGCTTGTGTATACATGTGCGTCTTGAGATCGAAGATTTTTTTTGTCTCAGGAGGCGCTACAATCGCGCTGTCATTTCCGCGAGACGCAGAGTGTATTAAGTTGGATATACAAGCATTATGATATAGAATATATAAACATTATGAACAAGCACCGAACGAACAGCGAACGTTCGGACATTCGCATTTGTGTTCTGAAGTCATTGGTTACAGTAGCGAACAGCAGAGAACAGCACGTATGGGTATCCATATCGCTCACGAAAATTTTCTTTGATGTACCGCCTCATGAAGAAACCGATCCGAATGTGAATCGAATGTTCTGTTCGCATTTGTTTTGACGTATACATTAGACAAATGATAAGTAACGAACGTTCGCGTTTGCTGTACGTTTGGCGTTTGTTCGCTATGTGTATATCCACAACTTTACCGGTCTATTCAGAACCGACGTGCCACCTAAAGTGACACACAAAGGCAACCGCGCGATCACGCTCGACTACCGGTCAGATCGTAATAAGGAAGTACGGACAATGCGATAAACTTCTTTTCGTCATTATATGAGCTGGCGGTTCTCAATAGCGTGTTATATATCATACTCGAGTGGAGCAACGAAACTCGCTTTCCGTAGACACTTAAAGAAACATAACACACACGCGATTATCAAAGTAATATAGTATGTTACTTTCTGAGACGTATTGTTTACACGTGTAATTACGTAAATTGTGAAAGAATGCGTTACTTGTTCTCACTAGTTTAAGTTTTTTTGCTAATGTGGAATTAAAGCGTCGTAATAATACAAAGAACTTTAGCAGATTTCAGAGGGCACGCGATGGAAATACGAGAAACGATCGTCGAAAGTAACTAGTTCCGGTTGAACGAATGAAAGAGAGAGAAAGGGAGAGAATGAGAAAAGAGAAAAAGAAAAGAAGGAGCAAAAGAGAGAAGGAAGGGAATGGATTTGGATGTCTTCTCTTTCACAACTCCGATGAAACTCGGTTCAAAAATAAATAAGAGTTCATCAATACTAGCGAGCTCGTAAATGAGCTTCTGCGAATCCCTTGAAAAGGCGAGCATGCAATTGTGTGCCTTACATGAAAAATGCGCGTGTGTGCGTAGGTCTCAGTTTGGTGATAGAGAATCGGCGCGGAATATATGCAGCAACGCGAGAAAGAAATAGCGTATGAAATTCTTTCTTTTTTCCAGTTGTCGTTCGGCGGAACTCACTTCTACTAAATCCCCGTAGTACACGCTTTTGATATTAGAGCGCGAAAACCGATATATCGATTTAGTCGGAATTTATAATAGAGATCATTACTCTGTCGTGAAAGGTTTTTCCGAACTCATGCATGAGAAACACAACTCACGTTATTTTTAATCTACAGATATAAATGATGAGATGTTTATTGGCCGTAGAAGCATCTCTGAACTCTGATTCATTATACATTTGTTACTTATTTTATAACAACTTGTTTTTAATGTTCTAATAAATTGTTATTTATTTATCAACCAATACCAATTGATCTAACCAACGCATTTTAGTATAAAAGCCTAATAGTATCAACCTTTCGAAAATATTTAGCGCAACAAAATATTAAACCGAGTTTTATAGATATTTTCTAAAGTTGTATTTTATAAGCATTATTGTGTGTAAAGTGAATATTTATAATAAAATACTCATGTACATCATCTTACTTTGCTACACTTATAAGTCAACCGCAGAAAAGAAAATTTTATTCCGAAAGATCAATAACCTCTGTTGCTAAAGTTTTTTTTCCTTTTGTGCAACTAAAAACTCTGAATTGCATTCACAAACTTACATCGTATATATTTCTTTATTTGCCAGTAAATTGTTTTATTTGCTTGGAGAACTTTGCGAATACAAATCGCAACATATTTTCGCACACTCGCTTTTGGGCTTCCAAGACCGAACAGTCATAATTACTTAACGGACAAAAGGTCGTTTTGAGATAACTGGTTGTGAATAGAGCTTTATGCAAGCTTGGAACGCAACGCTGTGTGTGGTGACATTCCTGTCCGCATTCCCTCTCGTCGCCTTCTCTTTTTTTTTCTCTTCTCCTCGTCTTTCTCTCTTGATTTGGACACGACCGACAGCCCAATCTTTTTACCTTTGAAGAAAACAAAAGAAGAGAAACGCGACAAACGAGGCTCCGATTCGAAAACATTTTGGTTCCTTTTGATTTCTGAAACAAGCTGCTTCACATTATAGGTACCTTACGAAGTCCGGGCAATGTTTCAATTAGAGACTCGAGAAAGAGAAGGAAAAGATCAAGAACGAGACTCGTTCGATGAACAGGCGTTTAAAGGAGTTCGAACTTTTAATTGTTGACGTTAGACAGTTAGCTCCGTCCAGTTTGGATCAAAGCGCTTTGACAAATTAAAAGCCTTCAGACTTTTCTCTCAAAAATGACTCCTAAGTCCCGCGTTTTTAAGATCATCTTAACTTCTATTTTGAATATGTAAAAGAATATGTCAAAACATTTGATTTGTATAATATATCAATAGTCAATGAAGAAATTGATAGATAAATAAGAGCGATCATAAAAAACTCAATTGCCTTGAAATTCGATCCGGGAATTAATCCAGTATTATCTTCGATTTTATTGGTGCTCTGCGATTTGTATTCAAAACCGACATGTTACTCTTCAGATAATCTTATCCACTTCGCGCATAAAAACGCGAGCCACATGCGTGTGGCGCCACCCTATTTCCGGCTGCCGAGTTTTTCCGCGCACAAATGCGATCGTGTAAACGGATTCTTGACTGCGGAAGGTTTACGTTGCTCCACTTTATTCGGAGCTGTTTGCACATTTATCAATGTCAAGAGGTACACAAAGGTACACAAAGGTGTCGAGTAGCCGATACGAGGAACTACGTCGTAGAGGATCAAAGCTCGTTACGAAGGGAACCGAATAACGACCCTGAGAGGGACGAGAGAATACAAGCCAGGAGTTACAGAGATTGCACTTCGGTTGGAAATCGCCGTTCTTGAACAATTCTCTAGCAAACCTGCACGTGCTTCAATATAACGTAATGATATATTTGAGATAAAATGTTTGTATGTCTCTTGATAATTGCGTGATAAAATCTTCATCTTATAAAAAGTAGAAAAATAGACATAAACAGAATGCAATTTTTGTTTTTTTTTTAAATTGCTCATTTTATATAGAAATTGATTTTTAATATAATTTTAATAAAAAATATGTATATTTATACATATTTTTTCTTTATATAACATTTTGTGTGTGTAAAAGATATAAAAAGATATTATTTTTATGTTCAAAAAAACTTCACCTTTAAACTTCACCCTCTAAACTTCACCCCTAAACCCACATTAAATTTAAATATTATTTTCACTCCCTTTTCTTTCATACTCACTTTAATAATAATCTGAGATATTATTACCGTATACAAACATTTAGCCGTTGTTGAGTATGAAAATCTCAAAAATTCTCATCGGCCATTCTCGCGTATAAGAGGGTACCTCGCGCAGCGCGCGCGCACTTCGTTTGCGCATATACTTGGCGCGAGGCACTACCGTGCCTCTTGATAAAGTATATATTTAATAATATAATAACATATCTTATAATAACATACATATATACAGAGTGTATAAAAAGTATTGATACCGCGAAAAATCTCAAAAACTAAGCATTTTACGAAAAAGCGTTTTAGATAAAAGTTATAGGGTTTTAAAGGATCTATTTACTGGTCTTATCAATTTGATGTTGAATGACACTGTCAAAGTCAGGACAAGGTCACCTTAAATTTTTTAAATAGAACATTCTATTTTTTTATTGCAGATTGTTATAGCTTAATTCAACAGCTTTCCAAAACATTATAATAAATTTTATTTTCATTAAGTACTTTTTAACTTATGAGGATTGAATATTAGAGTATCGCCGGTATTAGCATTATCTATTGACGTTATCATTTATTTCGAATATTGCTTTATTAAAAAAAAAACTATGTTGAATAGGAAGTTAAATTCTTTGTCAATTCTCTACATCATGAGCTCACAAAATTCATAACTCAAAAAGTACTTAAAGAAAATAAACCTTATTATAGTGTTTTGGAAAACTGTTGAATTAAGCTATAAGAATCTGTAATAAAAAATAAGGTGTTCTATTTAAAAAACTCAAGGTGACCTTGTCCTTATCTTAGCGATGTCATTCAAGGTCAAACTGATACAATCAGTAAATAGATCCTTCAAAACCTTACAACTTTTATCTAAAACACTTTTTTGTAAAATGCCTAGTTTTCGAGATTTTTCGCGGTATCGGTACTTTTTATACACCTTATATAATGTATTTCTAATCAAACTAACGTGTGTTCTTTTCTCGAAATCGTTGTTTTTTATAGTACTTATTTCTACACTACAGTATGACGTTTCAATCTTTATAAAGAAGTGAAATAAAGATAAATATGGAAGAAGAAATTAACGCTACAGTAAAATAACTTCAAAAATACATATTCGAGTTTCCACCGTCTGGCATTGCGAGATAGATAGGCCTATTTCTCGTTAGATTACCGGCAATAGTCCGAACTCCTTCCATTAACGTCCGGTCTTTCATGCATCGTGCTATGTCACAACCTCGCGCTTCTGAAGTTCCCGGTGAGAAAATAAAAAACTGGCAAAAAAAGTTTTCGTGATTTCCGAAGTGAACGCGAGAGTGACTCTTTCGCCGATCTCTAGATTTGTTCTAATTCAACTCGAAGATCAAAATCGCAGAATCAAGATACAAGATCCATTCAGTCGATCGCTCAAACGATCATTCGGACGTTGACTGCATTACTATGAATGGTCTATTATTTTCATGAAAATCAAGATCTTAGGCAAGAGTCTAAGACAAGATAAACGCCAATAGCACGATGATCTGCGGGTAGGCGGCTTAGTTTTGGTGACGCCACTAATACCGATCTTGTCATTTTATCGATGCGTTAATATCAACGTGACCGAGTTCACGGCTGATTATAGGCGCCAAGTCTCTAGAATGCAAACGCATCTTTTTACGGAAGAAATATTGCATAGAACGTGTTCAGTCGAATAAACGAAAATAACTCGCAAACACGAGTTTTACATCGATGTTTGTTTAACAATTATTTTAGGTAAATGTTCAGTATAGGGGAGGATGCTTCGAGATGACCTCGACCTTGACATGGTTTGTACTTCAATAGATTTACAAAAAATAGGATTGATATGTTTTTCAATATATTATGGCTACTTTGTATCCATTGAATGAAAACAATATTCAATAAATGTATTTCGTACATAAAACGTTCACGTACAGACGGCGTCATTAATTCGAAGAATAGGCGCGGGGATCGGAGGGCAAGCGGGGCGGTTGCTTGTAGCGCCAACGGGCGCCGTACTAACTAACTAGTAGCAATCGGGTGTCCACAACTGGACACCCGATTTTGGGACTAATGGATATTTGGATCAACTGGACTTTTTATGTGATCCCCGCGTCTATTCTTCGAATTAATGACGCCGTCTGTACTATGTTCGTGTTATAAACGTGAAGACGAGAGGGGCTACGCCACCCCGCAGGGAAGTGGCTTTGCCCCTCCCCCTGCTTCCACCAAGATCTAACTCAACTCAATGTTAAGAAAAACTTAACCGAAATTAGGTTTTTTTCTTAAGAAAAGCAGGAAGAGGAGCGAAGCCACTCTAAGCACTAATAAATGGCTCTTTCTTTCTTTGGCCCACAAGACTGTTTCAGGTTGGCGCTGTCTCGTATGTTTACACGGCGCGAAAGAGCGACGATATCGCGTTCGTTCTTTGTTTACACGGTTTTCTTTTTTCTTTTAAGAGAGAATAGTCATTCAGAGGTATGGAAAGTCGCCGGTCACGGCAGAACAAGCCACAGCGTAAATATTTTTCAACATTTTTCTTATAGAGAACGCACGGAGAAATGTGTAATCTCTATGCAGTCACGTGATCAGTTGGAAGGCTCTGATCTGGTGGAAGAATTTCACGATATTTATCACTTATTGCGCAAAACAATTTGTCAAGCGTAAGAAATTTTTTTATTAGCGCGCATATATTACATATAATCCCACAGAACAATTGTTACGCTCACGTAAGCTCTATTTCAAATGATGATTTCATTGCGGATATGTCTCTTTAAGGACACAAGTCATTGTCATATTTTGCAAAATCTATGTATAGATTTATGTATTATTAAAAAGACTTGACGCTCGTGAAATTGTTAACAGGAATCAAATAAGGCCGATACGAGCCATTCGCAGGATGTTTGTGCAGAAACTATGCGTGTACAAATATATATATA
>NW_018020986.1:35877-48479 GCF_002006095.1 Pseudomyrmex gracilis | reverse complement strand
ATTCTGGGACACCCTGTATATATGAAAGCTAAAAAAAACTACTTATTTTTGTGTATTAAAAAATAGAGATGTTTGCTTTTTTCTAAGATATAGATATATTACAAAACAAAAAGCTTTGGTTTTTTAAAAAATACTTTAAGTAGGTATGGATATATGTATTTTGTACAAAAATAGTTTAGATAATATTTAACTAAAAAAATTGCAAAGCCAGAAGAAAGACATAGAGTATGACGACTAAAATAAATGAGATATGAGATGAACGATTGTGAACCCCCCGTCTAACGATCCGGGAATCGAAAGTGCCGCGCAAAAATCGCAGACAGTCCCGATCTTGTCGAAGCGGTTCGATTTCCAATGTGAAAACGTGACGCTTTATTATGTTTCTTTATTTCCTCTTTCTTTATCTTATTCCTCCTTCGGAGGAGCTTCCTTTCTACGACGGAAACCAAAAGACGTGTACACGCATTCACGATTAACGCAGGCTTGGACAAAATTACACATTTTCTCGTTCTCTCTCTCTTTCTACTTGACAAATCTACTTTTTTCTAAAATGAATACTATAATCACATAAACATTACATATGATAAACAAGTAAGTTAAATTTAAAATTGAATTAAAAATAAAGTTTAACAATTCTATTAGATTTTAAGATGTTAATAAGACGCAATTGCGAAAAAATTGAATATTCATAGAGCTAAACTTTTCAGCATAGATATATGATATACATACAACAAGAAAAAATTTAAAAAAATCCAATTTGGAAATATTGCAGAAGAGAGAAAGAATCATAGAAAGATTAAACATTTGTTTGCCTTATCATTTCCGGTTACATCGCGAATAATGCGTGCGCTTGCAAATGCATCCCGCACATTACGTGTGCATTGTGCAGTTGCGGATATGCTATCTTAACACGTACATCTATACTTTCTAATCCGTTGCTTTCCTGAGCGCACTCAGAAAGAAAGAAAACAAATTACTCTATTATGTAAGTCGTGTTAAAGCTTCCTACAGTAAAATGCGTATGGATTGGTTTGTACTGGTTGGTGCGGCTGTGTCTCATGAACACACACGCGTGTGCACGCGTGCATACGCTCAGTAAGTGACGCACGCGCGCGTGCCTGTACCACCTTAGCGTTCATCTGCATGAGAAGCGTAGCTGAGGTGCAAAAGACAAAGTAAGAAAAAACACGAAGAAGGAGAAGAGACTCAGTAAAAGAGCAAATCAAGAAGATGCGCTTGCACTGGCACCGGAAGTTGTACGAATTTGTACATCCTGCGCGTATCCACGCGCCGAACAGAACGTTGCCTGCGAGTAGTAGCGGCAATTTTTCAGGAACGCAACATTACAGCTCCCGTGCTGCTTCTGACTACATCGTTTTGCTAGTTGGTGACCATTTGTATGCATACTACATAGCTGAGAAAGCCCAAACAATTTCAACGTAACGGTGGTATGTGGATTCCTTGATCGACTGCTACGCTAACGTCGTCGTCGTCAGATCGTGACGCAAAAATCTATCTTTGCAGAGCGATTTGCCAATGCATACAAGCAGTATATACAGGTAACCGTCATGTAATTTACGTCATATCTTGTGTCACATGATATGATATATATATGATATTAAAAACTAAATTATACCGCAATAATATTTGAAGTCGTGAGATTTTCCTGTAATATCTTTATGAACTTTAAATAACACACAATGTAAATCCGACAATTTCTTTACTATATTTTTAAAACGGTAGAATATTAAATGTTTTTTTGTAGTAATATCTTATTCTACAAATCTCTCAAATACAACATATACATATTTTAATTATGTCTAAAGTAAAACTATATGCTTGTCCAAATGTATTTTAATTAAACAAGTGCAGTAGCTAAGAATGTTTTTAATTCATCAAAAAATCTGATTCAAAATAATTGTACTCGTTGGTTTCTTAAATACAACACGGATAACAATGTTTTATTATTTCATTCCGTTTCTTATCGAGTAAATCATTATCGTCGTTCTCTTTTCCGTCTTGTCTCGTCTTCTTCGCCGCCGATTGCAGCGGTGCATCGAGCTAGCGAAATAAAATACACACTGAGGATTTCAACAATTCTCCGCTTACAATACTCTCTGCTTCAATTTCTTCTTAAATCAAATTTGTTTTGGCATGGACAACAACAGAAAGTCGGCGCGCACGAAGAGAACTACAATGCCTTATTACCCTATCGTTGCTACAATCCGAGTGTGTATACTGAGGCGTTTGTCGATCGCAGTTTCAATTATCGTTCCTGTTCCTTGTTCTCACGAACGATGACAGCAGCTTGTTTCGATTCGCCCAACACATTGGTAGATACGTATGTACGAACGCACAAGTTTTATTGCGCGGCGCATCGCACGTGTTAATGAAATACAAACAGACACGGGCGTAACAATTATACCTTGATCTTACCGTTACTCGAGCTCATCGACATAAGTGACGCAATTGTAAGAAATTTCTGCAATCGCACTTAATAAAAATTTCAGATATGAAATTCTTGGAAACAACTTTTATCAATAAAAATTAAAAAAAAATCATTTGTGATATTTTAAGTATTAATATTTAATTTAGTTTTAAGCAAAATATTAATTAAACTTTCAATAAATATTTGTTTAAAATAATAAAATTGTTTTAAGATCGAAATAGTACAGAATATATCGAAAAAAGATTTTCTTCTCTTGGAAATAAATGGAAGTGATTGGAAGCATGACGACGTAAAAATGTAACAAAAATATATAGTGCAATAATATTCTTGCTTGCTGCGCATTAATCCGTCTGCACGACGGATGTTAAGTCAGACTTCTTATACAAGTTACTGTGATAGCAGACTTACACCTTGACCCGCTTCCTTGAGGCGGATTTAAAACTAGATACTTGGTATACACATGCGTCACTTACATGAGAGGCACGGTTTCGCAACGGTGATATTTCCGTTGGTCAAACAAATATCAATTAAACGTTTTGCCCGCAAGACATGCAATAACTATCGCAAAATCGTTGGCAGTAGCAATGCCATTCCGACTGAATTTATAACACAGAGCTTGGTCTTCCAGACACTTTCATATATTTCAGAGATTATTCAACGTTTACCGTGTCGCTGTTTAATTATGAGATATAAATATGCTTGTATAAATTCGGAGAAGTCAAGTTGCTCGAAAAGTTTGAATAAAAAATAGCCCAACTAATAATCCCGCTTTATCATAAACAGAAAATATAAAAATACTACAAGAGTCACAGCTATTATATATTACTTGTTTTCTCTTCTTGTTTTTTGCCGATTGTTATCTCGAGGAAAAGTATGAGATGTCGCGTACAATGCAGGTCGATCGATTTTCAACAGACAAACATTTTTCTCGTCTCTAATTAATTAATAACGACGTGTAATTACAATATTTGTCGCACGTCGCGTACACGATTTCGCTTTGAGAGCATAGGACCCAAGTATATATCTTCTTTGGTGAAATAGAAATAGGGCCGTAGGTGTCTGATTTCGTCGGCGACACAATCTCATTAATTTCCCATTTCACCATTTGCACGCCGTCTTTCCGTCTATCCTGACGCAGCTCCCCAACAAAGAATGCATAACGCAGTCCCAGGTCTGTTGTCATCTTCGTTGTCGCCGTTGTCATCCACACATGATCTGCCATCTCCCAAAGCACAAAAGGACGTCTTATAAGTTTACGGAACAAGATGAGCGGAATCAATTAAAACTATCTTTTTATTTATTGCTCATTTGTTGCTCTGCTCAAAAAGTTGTCAACAAAAACATTTGTTGCTTTATTAGTTTAAAAAAAATACTATTCCACTAACAGAAGTTTAAGTTAGCGTGACAATACCTATATATAACGACAAAATCATGAATAAAACTAACACCAAAATTTGTTGCCCACAAACTATGCCACTCCCGATGTTGTTACTTGTAAAATTTAGTTTTTTGTTTAAAATACTGATGTTCCGCTAACAAAAGAATTAAGTTAGCATGACAATACATATATACATATATACATATATCTTCAACTGTAGACCTAACCTAACCTAACCCTAACCCTAACCCTAAAAACAAGCTACGAGAACTATAGACTAGGTCTGTGAGATCCATACAACTTTGAGATTAAATATCTTCGCAAAAATTCAATATTTGTACAATTTTTTGTTAATTGAAAGTTTAAACGATGCTGTGTCAATAAAAAGAACAACAGATTAGAAAAATCTACAGTAGTTTCAAAGATATAAGCGTTTAAAGAAAAGACAATTTTTTACTAATATTCCACGGGTAGCAGCTTTTATAGCTGCAAATCGTATACTCTTTGCGCGCGTTATATATAACTTAATAAATTGCTGTATACGTACATAAAATTTGATAAAATTACGAAAAAACATAAATTAATTGATACATTACAAATGCTCAGACTAAAAAAAAATATACTTACTTTTCGAAAAACTAACGTATGCCATAGATCTGAGTCTATCAGACCCTTTTTACATTTTATAACTAAATATTTGCAAAGCTGTTAGATGGCTGATGCTGTTAACATTCTCTACCGTTGTCTAAGGCCGTAAAGTTTTTTCCCACGGTGCTCAGATATCGCTCAAAATTAATACCTACTAGAGACAACGGTTTGAAATTTTTGAGTAGATCTAGGAGAAGTCTAAAGTAGATCTAGAGAGTCTACGGACGAATATATCGACAAAATCATAAGTAAAAATAACGTCAAAACTTGTTGGTAATTTGTTGCTCATAAACTATGCTACTCTCGATTTTGTTACTTGCAAAATAAGTATCAACAACAGCAAAAAAATCCCAGCGTCTAGAAAGTCACAAAAATAAACTATACCGATCATCAAAGAACTTGTTTGCTCGCCTAATCTTGATATCAATCATCCTACTATTGTACTATCGTAATATACCACAAGGAATTTGTTGCTACTTGTAAAGCAACAAAAATAATTAATTTATGCTGAGATTCCGTACTTCGCTGTTAAATCCATTATAAATCGTCAAGAAATTTGTTCGCTCGCATAACCTTAATATCAAATCCTTAGACATCATATTATCGAAATATATTATATTTGGAATTTGTTGCTACTCGTAAAGCAAAAAACAATAAGTAAGTTACGGTGAGAACGTGAACACGCATGTCGTCCTTTAACCTTTTCGCTCCGGGGATTTTTCCTTTAAAATTGACCTCGCATTTTAGCTGAAAAAGTTAATAATAACTTGCTACCCCCCCTTCAAAGTTAATTTTGAAGGTCAAAGAAGTAACCAGGATTTTTTTCAATTTTTTTCCTAAATTTAGTGCATTAAATTGACCTTATAAACATCTATTACGTTTGCTTTTCTTGCTGGTCCATATATGGACCAGTCCCGGAGCGAAAAGGTTAAAATCTCGAACCAATTGTCAAGGAATATTTGTTCGCTCACATATTCTTAGTAGGGTTACCTTTACTTCACCGACAATCATTTCATCAATAATCGTTTCACCGACATCATTTCACCGACAATATTTACTTACCGACACGTTTAGATCATCGACAATCATTTCACCGACAATGTTTTCATCGACATCGAGCTTCGCCGACAATGATTATGATAACAAATGAATATATAAGATGAATTATTATAGAAATTGACATTAATACTTTTATTTCATTGCTTTTTTTATCTTATTACATAAATTAGGACATAAAATAATACTGCGTTTTATTAATGATTAATATCAAGAATTATAACATCTTACAATATGACATCTTACTTCATGAATACATAATTAATAAATTGGATAACATAAATCACATTAGATACATTAACTCAATATAACTTTAATCAATAGTGTAAACATCAATAATTGAATTATTACATTTGCAAGTTATGTGCTAATGCCTTCACAAAATTTATTTCTGTGTATGTTTCCCGATTTTTTTCTAAAAAAATGAAAAAGTAATGAAATAAAAGTATTAATGTCAATTTCTATAATAATTCATCTTATATGTTTATTTGTTATCATAAACATTGTCGGCGAAGCTCGATGTCAATGAAAACATTATCGGTGAAATGATTGTCGATGATCTAAACGTGTCGGTAAGTAAATATTGTCGGTGAAATGCGATGTCGATGAAATGGTATCGGTGAAACGATTATTGATAAAATGATTGTCGGTGAAGTAAAGGTAACCCTTCTTAGTATCAAAATAATCATCCGACATCGTACTATCATAATTAACCAAGACTGGAATTTATTGCTACTTTTAAAACATGAAAAATAATTTATGCTCAACCGACGCTGATCTGTTACCGATCGTCAGGAAATTTGTTTGCTCACATATTCTTGGTATCAAAACATTCCTCAGACATCGTACTATCGCAACATACTAAGATTGGAATTTCTTACTACTTGGAAGGCATAAAAAATAATAATAACTTACGCTGAGAATCCGCATTCCGCGCTCTAAAATCTATTATCGATCGTCAGGGAAATTGTTTGCTCGCATAATCTCGGTATCAAAACAATCCTCAGACATTCTACTATCGAAATATACCAAGATTGGAATTTGTTGCTAATTATAAGACATGACAAATAATTAATTTATGTTGAGTACTCACTCGCCGCGCTCTAAACTCAGTAAATAAGTTCTCAGCGTAAATTAATTATTTTTTATGCTTTACGATTAGCAACAAATTCCAATTTTGATATATTTTGATAGTACGATTTTTGAGGATTGTTTTGATATCAAGGTTATGCGAGCGAACAAATTCCTTGACGATCTATAGAGAAAAAAGAATTTTAAAGCGCGGCGCGTGGTTCTCAGTGTAAAATGATTATCTTCCATGTTTTCCAATTAACAACAAATTCCAATCTTGGTATACTACGATAATACGATGTCAGATGATTGCTTTGACACCAAGATTATGCGAGCAAACAAATTCTTTGACAATCGGTATAGTTTACTTTTATAAGCGCCTGAAAGAGAATTCTGTTTGAATATTTCGCGCGCGCGACTTTGCCGAATGGCTTGATATGTGTTGCCTTGTAGCTAATGCCCTTATCTGTTTATTATTGTAATTCCCTTGAGAAAGGTCGTGTCGCGCCATCTCTAGGAACACATGTTATTGTATCGTGCATGATTTTGGATATACTTGCCGATTACGCAGAGAGAGTCGTTTTGAAACTGTTGACAAGATCGGTCGAAGATTTGAGTATGTGAAGATTGAATTTGAATAATGTGCCGAGAGTAAGGCCTGGTTTATGCGGGCAATAACTGTTAACTTATGCCGGAACCGGTAGAGTTTAACTATAGGATTTCAATGCTTCTGTTTATACAAAATTGCCGAATGCGTATAAACAGAAGTATTGGAATCCTATAGTTAAACTTTACCGGTTTCGGCATAAGTTAACGGTTATTGCTCGCATAAACCAGGCCTAACATATTTGTGAGTTTTTATTGTAAAGTGTTATAAGTAATAAATTTAGACATATATACAGGGTGTCTCATAATGACCGTATCACCGCTTGTAGGCAGGTAGAAGGGATTATTCTGAGTCGAAAAGTCCTGAACCATTTTTTTCTATTACATATGATAAAGGAGTAATTATTGAATAAAGTAAGCCAATCAGCGCCGACCTTTAGCCGGGCGCACGTCAGTGAGCGAAGCGCTCACGCATATCAGGCGCGTGGTTCACTGACGTGCGCCCGGCTAAAGGTCGGCGCTGATTGGCTTACTTTATTCAATAATTACTCCTTTATCACATGTAATAGAAAAAAATGGTTCAGGACTTTTCGACTCAGAATAATCCCTTCTACCTGCCTACGAGCGGTGATACGGTCATTATGAGACACCCTGTATACATTAATTATCAATTTGAAACAGAAGTGCCGAGTTTTATTTAATTGCCTTCAAGAGAACCGCTTAGTGCCGAAAAGTATTTTACCCACGCGCCTACAGTATTAATTTATTTGAGAAGTCGGAGATATATCCTCAATATATCCTACACTTTTGTGACTCTCTTCACACTGGGAGGTTTTCGCTATTATTGGTGTTTATTTTGCAAGTAACAAACTCGAGAGTGGCATAGTTTGTGAGCAACAAATTTTGACGTTAGTTTTACTCATGATGTTGTCGTTATATTGTCATGCTAACTTAAACTTCTGTTAGCAAAACATTATTTTTTTTAAAACTAACAGAGCAACAAATTTTTTTCTTCGGCAACTTTGTGAGCAACAAATGAGCAACAAATAAAAAGGTAGGTTTAATTGATTCCGCTCAATTGTTCCGCTAACTTATAAGATTTCATAAAAGATGCGATCTCTGCACGCGACAAAATTTCGCGTCTGGTTTCGTCTCATCTCTCTCTCTCATCTGTTTTGATTTTTCTTATTATGCCATGCGTGTCGTTTCGGCTCGTGCTGACGACGCGATAGAAATAGTTACCGACAAACGTCTGTAAAACGATTTTTTTATAAGTACTATTCTTATTGTTTTTGTCTTCTCTTCCACAATCTGATGTTTCTTCTGTTGCAATTGCATCTTTGTCGTCTGCACCGCCGCAATGACGGCATTCAGACAGCTCGTCCAACACGGATCGTTTTATTCGCGACTCGAATATCACCAGTTCTCTCTTCTTCTTTTGTCGTCCTCTTTTGTTTCTCGCCCATACGTTGTACTGTTGTGCGCGATCCTACGCATTACCTCTCCGACCGTTGGTTTTATTCTTATATCTCATAATGCAAACATTTTAGGTAAATCTTTTCTATGGGAATAGATAAATCTCACAAATGTTGAAAGAGAGTTGAAAAATTTAATATTCCAGAGAGAAAAATATACATATATATTTATAAGTAAAGCATTTTTTCAAAAAGTACGAGTCATGTAATATATGTATGTATATGTGTATATCCCGGTAAAAAATTTTCCATGTATAAAATTGTATGGACATATTCGGCACACACACACACACACACACATATAAATTTGTATAATTAGATATAATAATTTTAATTTGTGTATAAGTATATGATTATATATCAAAAATTTTTTAAAAATATAGTAAAAATATAGTTTTATATAATTTTTTGTATCTAATATGATACTAATAGAGTTATTTTGTAATTTGATATAGAATATCTCTGAAGCCATTCTCTTAAAAAAAGAAATTCTTCGTGTATAAAATTGTATAGANTCGTGTATAAAATTGTATAGATTATATCTAATTATCCAAATCGTGTATAAAATTGTATAGATTATATCTAATTTGTGTGTAAGTATATATGACAAGTTTTTTACCGGGATAAAATAACAGTGCACACACATACACATATACACATTGTTCGAGATGTTCAGGTTTATTCTTTTACTATTTATGTACTTTGCTTGCACTCAGTTATAAGAGCAAGAGAGGATACTTTCTTTTCAATGATCAAAAAATTATTTGTTTGTTATAGCCACGGTGTAAAAAAGAAAAAAGGTGGCCTAATTTTATCCTGTAATTTTAAGTAGGAACTTCAAATATCGTCCAATAGATGCTCTAGTGAGATACGCGTACTATCAGTGATCTTTTGAAACTGCTAGTTACCAGCTAACTTCACATCGGAATCCAACATATGTATAGTCACGCTATGCGCGCTATAGATAACCAACGGTCAACGTAAGAACTAATAGAGATAAAATTTTTGTACCGTATTCACTGTTTCCTTATTTTCACATATTTTTTACATAATCTGTTTATTGTTGTAGAATAGATTCTTATATAAAAATAATAAAATCTCGTAAAATAGTTGTGTATTGTGTTGAAGGTTGTAAAAATCAACGAAATAGAAAAAAACAAAAATCACACACACTAATGTTTTTTCAAACAGTTTTAAAAAGCCACTAATAAAAAGTACAGCATTTAATTTTTTTAAATTTTTTGATCAAGTAAGTATCAAGTTACTTTTACAAAATTTGTTTAACCTTTAGGCCGCTGCAAAAGTCCCTTTTGGTGCTTTGATATTTATATATTTCTAAGATGTTCACTTGATTGTAAAAATACCAATTAATACATATATACGTAGTAAATATATAGTAAGTGTATTCGCTTTTTGTATACATGTATATGTAAACATGTATGTTTATTTATATTTAAAAAATACCAATGGCCAAATACCAATTACAGTATTATTTTTTAGTTAATCATAGATTTATTTGAAAAATACTTCGCTATTTCACACACACACACACACGCGCGCGCGCGCGCACGCAGGTGGGAGTCGAATACTGTGCGCAATTCTACCATACGAATTTTGTCAACAAAAGAATAAAAAATATAGGATATGTGAAATATAAAAACAAAAAAATATAAATACTGAATAATGCGCAAACCTGCGATAAATTCAAAATTTCACAGATTTACACTCAAAATTGTTAATCAGAAACTAAAATATGGCAATTTTCAGAAAAAATTTTTTTCTATATGTAACCTTCGTTCCCCACCGCAAAAGCCGAAAACTGCTAGCGGTCTAAAGATTAATGAATAGACAACTTGTCATTGACTCAAAAGTAAAGAACTAACTTTATAGGATTTATAATAAATATAAACAATTTAAAAATGATGTACTTTTCTTATGTAGAGACAAAATACTTAAAATATATTTTGACGTATAAATTGTCCTAAAATCACAGAGATTTTTTTTTCACGTATCAGAGCAATTGGTGAATTTAACAATAACCCAATTTGTATACATTTAGCGGCAGCCTATAAACGATTATTACATCAAAATAAAATTAAAGTTTTTGCTAAAGCTAATTGTATATCCGTTGACACCATTTCGATTTTAACAGTTTCATCGGCAAAAAATATATCTGATTCAAGTGCTTCGGTGGCCTAACAGGAAAGACGGCCCGGAAAACCGGAGATTCCAGGTTCGACTCCTGGCTGAGGAGTTTTTTTCGCAATTTTTTAAATTAGTTTAGGGGGATATTCGAGGTCCTTCATATACGAGATGCAACTCTAGCATCCTATATGATTTGTAGAATTGAAATTTCAATTTAAAAAAAACTCACTTGTAAAAATTTACTTGTGAACACGTATATACATATATTCATATATATACATGCATATTTTCCACACAAAAATCCTGCGATCGGCTCGTATAACCTTGTATATATTTCTTAGCAATTTTCAATGAGTCATAAAAAATGTAGTTGTTATATCTGATTCAATTATGAATGATCACCACAACGACGAAGAAATTAGTTCCTCAATTACTGTAAATGATTTATCGTTATCAGTAATAGATAAATCATTGAACCACACTGTTCTTTATATTTCAAGATTTGTAGAAAAAAAATATTACAAAAATTAAAGTGCTTAACATGTTATAGTCTGTTAAATGAATGTGAAAAGAAGCTACTTCGCTTTTTATTAAACGTGTGAGTTTTGGATTCTTAAGATATTTACGAGCAGATTTGTGATGCCATACGTCACTTTAACTACTGAAAAAGTTTTCAAAATATATAAATTAGAAAACAAAATAACATCAAAAAATATAAATAAGAAACTAGTAAATGATGGTTTTCGAAATTTAAAATTACATACACTTTTTAAAAATTTTGACAAACATATTTTACAATTAGATTTTTTAAAAAATTACAAATATGAATTAATAAAATTAATCATTTTACAATATTTAAAAGTAAAATTTAATTATATGGGCAAACTTTTTTCTTTGAAAGAGCACGATAATTTTTGTAAGACACACTTGTACAAAACCAGTTCTTTGTAAAGGTCAGTAATGTAAAATTAAGTGTATAAATAAATATGTTATTTATAACCATTTTGATGTTTTCATATTTATTTACTCTTATTTTTGCTTTATTAGTGTCTTTTATTTACTCAGAGTATTTTATTTCTACCTTTACTTCAAAGATTTCTACGTTAGATTTAACCTTACTACGATTCAACAGTTTGAACTTGCCGCTTTTTGGTCATCGGGGCGGGGCTTAATTGCATATATGTTGGATACAGTTTTCTACCAGCGTGAAATTAGCTATTGGCAGTCCATATTTCTATAGTTAAAGGGTGAGATTATAATACGTATGTAGTAGTACCTACTGTGGTGATATGTATTACTACCACAGTATAAGGATGCGTTTCCGTTTCACGTATATGTGTATAATGATCTGTAGTATATCTGTAATATAGAGTAACTCCAGGATTTAACCCGCGCCGGGTTTTATGCCGCATAGAGCAGAAAAAGTAGAAGAAATAAGGATAATTTGTGTACAACTACTTTATTACTACTACGTGCCTTTATGTTATATTAGTATTGTATTGTGATTTCATCTGTTTAGTGTTACTATTAATGAAATTATCGTCAGTTTAATCGATTCGTCAACGTGATAAATAGCACAATCATATTTTCCGGATATATACAATAACACAGCCACACAAAAAAAAAAAATTTCTTTGGCCTGGGGATCAGACCATGTTTATTATATGTTTTTGGGGTCGCTGAATTCGAATCCGAGGTCCATTAAACCCTATCGGGTCGGGGTTCCGCCATAACCTCAAAAAACACCATAATCTGAGCTCGAAACCCATATAAT
>NW_018020986.1:27176-35392 GCF_002006095.1 Pseudomyrmex gracilis | reverse complement strand
GGTTGAGAAAGCGAAAAAAAAAACTCCGACCCGATGGGGTTTAATGGACCTCGGATTCGGATTCAGCGACCCCAAAAACATATAATAAACATGGTCTGATCCCCAGGCCAAAGAAATTTTTTTTTTGTGTGGCTGTGTAATTATTACAAGGTTTATAAAACGTTTAGCGATTATTTTGCAATATACAGGGTAATTCAGAACAATCCGTTATCCTTGAAAATACATATTTTTGACTAAATTCTAAGACAACTTTTTATTTGACAAAATTTTGTCTGAAGCTTACTTTTTGAGTTACTAATAACAATAGTTGACTTACCACGGGTAAGTCGTTGAGTCGGATATAAGAGATAGGCAGGGGCGCAACTCGCCGTCAGATGCGATCGATTATGTGTGGTGCCTGACGCGATCAGCTGATCGCTACACTCTGTTTTTGTATCTTTCTCTGTCTTTTTCTCTTTCTCTCTTTTTCTCTTATTTATTTATTTATTTACTCATTCGTAATTTGTATCACTTAATCCGTGCATCACATAAATCACTGTCAATCGGTGAGTTGCGCCGCTCCTGCCTACCTCTTGTATCCGACTCATGGTAAGTCAACTACTTTTATTAATAACTCAAAAAGTAAGATTTAGACAAAATTTTGTCAAATAAAAAGTTGTCTTAGAATTTAGTCAAGAATATGTATTTTCAAGAATAACGGGTTGTTCTGAATCACTCTGTATAAGTATAGAAGGGTCATAAAGAATGGAGGCAAATTACAACTACGTAACTCCTGTATTCTTTATTCAGCTAGCTGTCTTATGTATCCTACCAGTTGGGGATATTTGACAATTTTACCGTGTGGGATATATGCCCCGTATTGCCACAGTATAAAGAATAACTAGTAGGATCACTCCTGTCGGAACCTTTGATGCTTCAGTAACGATAAGCGTAGCCTATCGCCATGTTGTGAGTGGTGCAGTAGCGCGCGGAATTTAAAAGCAAAAAAAGTATTTTTTAAAAATTTATTTTTTAATACTTTTTTTATTTATTAAGTCAGACATATTTTTCAAAAAACACAAATTTTTCAGTATTGTAAAAATAAATTGTCAGAATAAAAATAATCACAAAATATATAAACGATCATAAAAATCTTACGTTGGGTGTTTGTTACGGAAATATACAGCGATGGAATGGGAGAAGCTAATAGAATAACACGTGCATACATAGACAGCATAGGGTATAAGCTGCGTTCGGGCAGCGCGCTATCCGCACTATTGTATTCCGTCGCTACGGCGCGACAGACTGGGCTGTCCTTACGCTGAATGCACGCTGATTAGCGGATCTTTATTAATTAATATTTTGTCAATTATTGCGAATCTTGCATAGTGGTATAGAACTTTTCATGGATAAAGTTCCGAAAACCTGAAACACCCGATTTTTCTGTCGATTGATATACTACTGTATTTTGGTGCGCTGATTACGAATATGATAGTGAAAATCACCGACAAGGTAATTTTCAAGGTCAAAACTCAAAAAAACTAAAAAATTATCGCTTTTTTAACATTATTTTGATAAATCATAACACAAAAAAATGTTTCAAATAAAAGTTGTAGCTCTTGAAAAAATCATATATGTCCTATGCATTTTTTGCATAGAGCCACCAGTTTTCGAAAAAAATAAGATAATATGTAAGAGAGTGACTTGTGTGTGCGTGAAAGTACGTATTGCAAAGAAGGCGTTCAGTCGGACGATAAATATTTACAAAAGATCACCACCCTCTGATTTGAATGAGTTTGACATATGTTGTCAAGGACACCTCCCTGAGTAACAATTAGGGCTCTTACTATTGCTCGGATTTACGAATATCCGAATTTCGAGTATCCGAGTTTTGAGTATTCGAGTCTCGAGTATCTGAGTTCGAGTTCGAGTATCCGAGTACTCGGATATCCGGATATTCGGATATCGGAATATCCAGGTATTCGGAATTTGGTTCGAATAATCGGATGTTTGAATTGAGATTTTTCCTTTTAATATCTCAAATATGAAGCTTGTTTAATTTGTGTTCAATTCTAACGTTCACTTCTTGTCCCAATGTTCAATTTTTTATCTCAATTAGAAAGAGTGTCTGTAAGGACAAACATTTTTGCATTTGAGTAATTCTGAACATTAATTTTTTTACAATGTTTAATAAATAAAACATCGCAATATATTGTATAAAATCATTGTACGTTAAAATATATATTCAACAAAATATCTTCATCCTCATTTCAGATTCATAAGTGTGACATTTTTGGTTAAAGATATATTCTCTAAATTAAGTAACATTAAAAATATTTTTTTACAGTCTATTAAACGATTAAAAAATCGCAATATTGTAAATCTATAATATATACACATATATCCTAAACAAAATTATTGTAGACCTCCAACATTTATCTTAAATCTATCAATGTTGCATTTTTCTTAACAATATTTTGTATACTTCTTTTCTCTAACTTAATTGGAAATAAAATATACACTATTTAATTTTTTCGAGGACATATGTGTATATATGTGTATATAGATTTGTACGGTATTGCAATTTTTCAATAGACTATCGCGTTTAATAGACTTTATAAAAAATTATTTTTATTATTAAAATTATTTTATTACGATTTTTCATTTATATATTAGATATTATAATTGTTTATTTGCATTTGAAATGTAAGGGCACTCTTTCTAATTGAGATAAAGAGATGAACTTTGGCACAAAATCTTTTTAGTTTTATTAAACCTAAAAAGATAGTTTTATTTTAGTTTTATTTTAGTTTTATTAAAACTTGGATCCGAGTATCCGGATATCCGAATGCTTTGGATCTAAGTTCGGATATCCGGATACTCAGATCCGGATTTTGGATTCAAGTTCAGATTACAATGAGTATTTCGAGTACTCGGATACCCGGATAGTAAGAGCTCTAGTAACAATCAAAAGGTTTTAACCGTCGCTTGTTGTTTATTAAAGAGTAAACAACAAAAAAAGTTTTATAAATAAACTCTTATTTTTCGATTCCATGTACATTTTCTTTTGTGTTGTAAGTGTTTAGGCAGGGGAGAATTTAATTAACGAATACGACTTTCGATTACATTCGCTTCATGACGAAATTGCCAAAAAAAGTTTCATTAATGAAGCATCGTTGTCCAAACCTGTATGTTTTAGACATAATTTATTATTGTGGAATAGTGGATTCAGAAAAAATATTCCAATATAAACACAAGGTAATATACACGCAAAATACGAAGAGGGGAGCAAAAGGGAGGGGTGAATCCCCCCTGTCTAAACACTTACAACACAAAGAAAATGTACATGGAATCGAAAAATAAGAGTTTATTTATGAAACTTTTTTTGTTGTTTACTTTTTAATAAACAACGAGCGACGGCTAAAACCTTTTGATTGTTACTCAGAGAGGTATTCTTGACAACATATGTCAAGCTCATTCAAATCAGAGGATAGTGACCTTTTGTAAATATTTACCTTTCGAAAACTAGTGGCTCTATGCAAAAAATGCATACGACATAAATGATGTATTTTTTCAAGAGCTACAACTTTTATTTGAAACATTTTTTTGTGCTATAAATATTTATCAAAATGATGTTAAAAAAGCGATAATTTTTGAGTTTTTTTGAGTTTTGACCTTGAAAATTACCTTGTCGGTGATTTTCACTATCATATTCGTAATCAGCGCACCAAAATACAGTAGTATATCAATCGACAGAAAAATCGGGTGTTTCAGGTTTTCGGAACTGTACCCCTTTTCGTCTTAGAATAACCCCTTCTATCTACCTACGAGCGGTTATAGACGGCAATTACCAAACATCCTGTATATATATGTATATATATATATGTATTCTATTACATTCACGTGTAAATAAAAATAATAAAAACAGAGTTGTTTTACAAAGATAGTTTTTACATAAAAAAGTTACAAATGTTTTACAATTAATCTTTTGTTTTTAGATAATAAAGATTTAAACTTGCGATTAGTAAATTTAAGAATATAAAATATTTGCATACGTATAAATAACTTTTTTAAATAATTTAGAGGAAATAGCTCGTATGAATGCTGGAAACAAATTATATCAATAATTTGTTTAAATCGAAATCCAACGCTAAAAAAAATCCATCCACGACATCACAAACTAACAGAAACCGATATGTTTTTATGTGCGCCCTGATTAGGGCGCACATAATTAGCTGGAAAGCACACTATTATTATTAATAGTGTGCTTTCCAGCTACGTACACAGACGACGATGTGTAACAGTGTCCATTAGTGTGAATAAGACACTGATATGCTCTTTCTCACACTAGTGAACACTGTGTTAAGGTAAACGTACCTATCGTGGAACGTGTCCTATTTTTGGAACAGTTTCATAAAAAGTAATTAAAAATAAATCTAGTTTACATAAAGAAAAACAAATCTATATATATATATATATATATATACATGTAACAATTATAAAAAATTAAAATAAATTTAATTATTAATTTTTGGTACTGCAGGCGTAATATTTAAGTGTAAAATGGGAAAATTAAAGAAAAACAGAGTAAAAAAAGGTGTGCAGAGTGACGAAAAAGTTGCAAGAAATAGTAACAAAAAAGTAAAAACTGATGGAAAAAAAGTTAAGAAAAAGGAAAAAAGAAAACAGTATTCACCTAAAGCACTTCAACGTGCTGTGAAAGCAATTACTGCAAGTATTTCTATTAGAAAAGCTGCTGATAATTTTGGAGTTCCTGCAACAACACTTTTTAGAAAAAATAAAAATCCGGATAAAATTGATTGTACAATTGGGTCACCTACAGTTTTATCCAAAAATGAAGAGCAAGATATTGTCGATTGACTTATATACAGAGCTGAAAGAGGCTTTCCAATAACTAAAACAGAGTTATTGGATAGCATACAATTATATATAGTAAGTTTAGGGAAAAAGACTCCATCACAGAAAACAGACCTGGTCGCTATTGGTGTGAGGAATTTTTTAGACGCCACCGTAGCCTGACAATTAGAACAAGTCAACATCTAACATTTATGCGGGCTTTAGTTACTGAACAGGACTTAAGAAAATGGTTTAGTGAAGTTAGAAAGTATCTGGAAAGCAAAAATCTGCTCAACATTCATCCATTTAGAGTATTCAATTGCGACGAGACAAATATTCAATTGTGCCTAAAATCTGATAAGGTTCTTGTGAAAAAAGGTGCACGATCCGTATACAAAATAGTCGACGCGAATGAAAAAGAAAGCGTTACATCATTATTCATCTATAATGCGGAAGAAACGCGAGCACCACCATTAGTCATATATCCTTATAAAGAAAGTGTACCAAAGAAAATCCTTGACAATTTTCCAAGCGGCTGGGGCATTGGAATTTCTGAAACAGGGTGGATGACAAAAGAAACTTTTTACGAGTATATTGCTAATGTTTTTTACCAGTGGTTATTAAAAGAAAATATAGAATTTCCAAATATTATTTATTTAGATGGTCATTCTTCACATGTGACCATTCCATTAGTTTCTTTCTGCAGAGAAAAGAAAATTGAATTGATCTCACTTTATCCTAATGCCACACATTTGATTCAACCACTCGATGTAGCACTTTTTCATCCTTTTAAAGATATTTGGAGAAAAACTGTTCCAAAGTGGAAGATAAAAAACAATATTATGCGACTGAGAAAAAAACAGTTTCCTGCAGTCTTAAATATAGCATTGGACTCTCTTAAAGAAGAAAGAAAAATTGTACAAAGTGGGTTTAGATCATGTGGACTAATGCCGTTTAACCCTGATGCTGTGGAGTATAATATTCTACATAAAAAAAAAAAGAAAACTGATTCAAGAGTAGATGAATTGCAAGACAAGCATTTGATAGAAAATCAACCATTAGTTTTAAATGTTGACTCAATTGAAGATAAGAAATATTATTTTGAAATGTTTGAAAAAACCTTAGCACCTTAATTAGTGCAAGATTTCAGAAATGCTGAGACAAATGAAGCATGGATTGATAGTATTGATAAAAAAGGATTGTTTGAGTACTGGCGTGGAGTTAAAAAAGCAGCTCATGATATAATAATTATTTAAGTTTATAATTTCTGTAATTATAATAAAGATGAAGTTTACAGAAGTTATCAATTTTTAATTTTAAATTTGGATTTTTAAAATTAGATCACTTTTTCTATAATAATTTTGTACATATTATTGATCTATTTATTATTATTTTGGGTGTTATTTACAAATATAGAAGAAAGTGTTAAAGTTAAGGCTACAATTAAAAATATCGAAAATTTGAATAATCATAAAATAGTTATACTATCTGAGCCGCTTAATAAAGTTATTGAACCTGTACAAGAAGATGAGATTACAACATGAAGTAATCAAAGTATCGAGCCAGTGAAAGAGAGCATCATTGTAATGGAAAATTATTTTAATGAAAATATCACAGAAAATGGACACACGATACTAGAAGAAATTAATCTTGATACATTGAATTTTAACTTTGAAGAAATGAAAACTTTTACACTTAGTGAAGAGTTTGACTCGTTTGTTCGCTTTAATAATAAGCAAAGTCTGTTTTTTGAAGCAGAACAGACAATATTAGAAGCGACAACTTCTGGAAACATTCAAGCAGGTTTTTAATTTAATTTGAAATTTTAATGATACTTATTGATAACTTTATTAATTTTTTAATAATTTCTAAATTATGTTTTTTAGAGACTAATTTGAACACAAATATGGATACAAATAATAATAGTTTAGAAAAGAAATTCAGTGATATTAACAGAGAAGAAACACCTATCATAATAGACAATCAAAATGATATAATACAAAATATCGATAATGAGACTAAAAGTTTTGCTAATGCTTTCACTTTGCCACATAATATTAAATATTTACCACAGAAAAAAAAATGAAATTAAGTGCAACCGGGAAACCGAAATTACCAGTAGCTAGGACTTCCGACAAATGGTGGAAGCTGCAATGTGAAAAAAAGCAAGAAAAAAAGAATTACAAGAACAAAAAAGAAAATTAATTGAAGAAAAGAAAAAATTACAGGAGAAAATAAAAGAAATTCAGCAAAAAATAAAAACAGAAAGTTCTTAAAGCATTTTTGAATTTACATTTATTTTTTATTTCAAATATAATAAATAAGCAATAAAAGCGTACCTCAATTTATATTCTTATAATATATTCACTTATTAATATATTTAATGTATTTTTATAAAGATAGTAATAAAAAACATTGTAAAAAGCTATAAAATAAAAACCATTTTGTACTATTTTAATCCTGTTTCAAAATAAGGACAACAAATATGGAACACCGGTATATAAATACTGTTCCAAAATGTGTACATGTAGGTTACTTCACTTTTTTATTAATANTATGATATTATTAATATTAAATTGAAATTTTTAAAGTCATTTCTGATTAAAAAAAACACTGGTCATTTCAATTCTATAAAAATTTCAAACATTAATGGTTTTAATAGTTCAATTTTAATGAAAATGTAAATCTCCTATCAAAATTTGTTCCATTATAGGTACTTTTACCTTATACCATAGTGTGTGCGCTCGTATGTACGTGTCTTGACTAAAAACATGACCGACATATTCCCAAACAAATGACAGAGTGACCCTACTGGTTATTCTTTATACTGTGGTATTGCAGCGCTTGCGTCGCGTCTGCACGGGCATGCGCAGTACTAACTTTTATCCGGCGAGCTAACCTCAGCATTTTCCTCATATATTTTTGTCACTTTTGTCTATTATTAATTATTAAGATATAATGTTAATGCATAGTAATGTATTTTATATAACTAAATACACTAAAAGATATTATTATAAGAAAAAAAGTGTTGTAGTTAAGAATTTTTATATAAATCGTATTCCCACCCATACATGGCCAAATAACCCACTTCTATGGAATATATGGCAAATGTGCAAGATATTTTTTGAAGTTTTTTAAGATATAAAAAAACATATTGTCTTCGTAATTTTTTGATAGTAAAAGACAGTATAGAGTTTCTATTGGTATAGTTTATTTGTCTTTAACAGTGTAAATACTCAAACTAAGAATGAAACAAGGCCGATACGAGCCATTCCCAGGATGTTGTGCAGGAATAAACGTGCATGTATATATATATATACACATGTATGAAAATTCTCATGTAAATTATTTTTACATGTGATTTTTGAATTGAAATTTTC
>NW_018020986.1:21235-26836 GCF_002006095.1 Pseudomyrmex gracilis | reverse complement strand
TCACATGTAAAAATAATTTACATGAGAATTTTCATACATGTGTATATATATATATACATGCACGTTTATTCCTGCACAACATCCTGGGAATGGCTCGTATCGGCCTTGTTTCATTCTTAGTTTGACAATTTCACGAGCCTTTACTATTCATTCATTTAGTGTAAATACTATTTGATAAATTAAGTTTTCGATAGGTGCAGCTCATATACCCATACTATAGATAAATGCGCGCATATACATGAAACCGAACACAGCCAAGATGACTACTACTTCAATGGATACCACTCATTGTTAAAAAAACATGAAAAAATCATTTTTCAGACTTTTAGAATAAAAACACATCAATAATTGTTAGAAGTAAAAAATTATTTATTTAATAGACGTTTTTTATGTATTATATACAAATTTGCCTTTTTTTTTCTTTTCATGTTAAGCTGTTTATCTTTTCTAGTTTTTATTTTTGCATATTGACACATTCTTCAAGCGTAATGTAATAATGAAAAGCATAAGAAATAACGTGTATACTTTATGTTTTTTACAAGGAAATGTAAGAATGTTATTCTTCTCAAGTATGCCTTATACAATTAAATATAAAATTACATATTTGATGAATCAATATATTTCTGAAAATAGATTTCAATTTTCTGAAACATTCGCACCAAATGTATATTAGGATGGATAAGTCCACCATGAGACTTTAAATCTACTAAATCTTTTTCCGTATATCCAACAAAATTAAATTGCCTTAAAAAGAGTGATTGTTTTTAATTTTAATTGTTTATTAAAACAATCGGAAACATTGCACTGTCTTATTATATAACTACTATATTTAAATAAAAATATAAAATAATCAGAAAACACAAAGCGTAAGGCACTTTGCAAGCGTAAAGCACGTGGAGATGCGTAATATGACAAAACGAGAAACAAGTTTAGGCTGCGTTTGGGGAGCGCGCTATCAATGCTGTTGCATCATTCTATCTTTATTGCTCATTAGATATAAAACAAAGATAGAATGACACAACAGCGCTGATAGCGTGCTCCCCGAACACAGCCTAATAGATATGTATACGCCGTATTGCGGTACGCGTGTCTCACTAGCATCTCTATCGGAAGATCTTCGAAGTTCCTACTTATCGTCACAGTAATTTTGTAGTGGAGATGTATCAGACAAGACCACCTTTCTCTCTTACACGGTGGTCATAGCATACAATGCTCATGAGTAAATCCGACTACACTTTTGGCGCGACACGCTCGTTATTAATTCCGCAGTAACGACCAATAACGACGATATCGTGGCGCCAAGTGTTGACGTTATTCCGCAATACTGAATAACATGTTCTGGAATAATTTTGATAGCGGCAGCGATGCCTTGTTATTCGCATCGAAAAAAATCGTAATCCGAGCCGAAATAATACGATACGAGAAACACGTACCACGGAAATAATCGTTCGATGATTTTTATTGCATAAGTGAATCAGAGATCTGCGTTAACCATTAATTACGCCGAGATAAAAGCAACATAATAACGAGCAAAACGCGCGTGCGGTTCCGCTACCGCGCATTTTATTACGAATAAACAGTTGGCATAACATTCATGCTCGAGTCTTTACAAGAGGCCACGATGTTCCCTTGTCATTCGACGCTATGTGGTACCGTTTTCACGAAAGGTTCTCCCAAATTTGCATTTATCGCGAGTTATGAAAGCCACATACTGTTAATACTTACGCACTTCTCTCTCTTCCTCTCCCTTTCTCTTTCTGTCTCTCTTTCTCTCTCGTTCTTTCTCCATAAAAAATTAATTATCGAGAAGTAAATCGAGCGTTATCGTGATTTGCATACATATGCAGTTTGAAAATTGTAGAGCCAAAATTTTCCGGTCACGACGCCAGCGATGACGTGACTTCGACTTTGCTCGTTAATTACGGTCACGCGGTTTCGTCCTCTGTATTTCTTATGCAAATGCGCGCGTTAGATTCGGTCGAGTGAACTCGCGCGATTAGCGCGTCTCTAATGGGATCGTGAACTGATACAACCGATCATTAAACGTCAATAAGATACCGTTCGCTGAACTTAGCGTTTTATCGCTGTACGATATATGCGGTTCTACCACTATACAAGATTATACAAAATTTTTGAGAGAATAGAAGAGCTTTAAACTTTCCTTTCAAAAATTTAATCTAATATCCAGTTTATCGGCGTAATTAAACATTACGGAAGTTATACGGAAAAAATTTAAAAGATAAAGAAATAAAAGAATCAAAAAACTAAAAAAATATTAAGAAAAATTAATCGAAATTTATAAACTATTCTAAAATACAAAATAATGTAGAATGTTCTTATTCAATATGCCGAGATTTTGCCTTATGTTATCACTAAATAAACTTATTTTTAGTTTAGTCAGAGGCAAATAGTGTTGGTGCCAGGACGTACTAGGCAGTTAAGCGCCGATGCATCGAGTTCGCGAGGCAAATTAATGAATTGAGTGTTTGAGTGGCGTCTAAATGATGAAATCACAAGAAACATCTTCTAAAAGACAAAAGAAAGCCTCTTCTTTCTCGATCCTCAACTGTCTCGACTTTTGTAACTGACAATTTGCTTCGTGATTCGTTACTCTAGCCTTTTTTGCACTGAGTGAGTACATAATTATAAATCTGACTTATGATAAAATGAATTGTGACAATGAAGTTAGAATTTTCTAGCAAATGACTCAATCACAGTAAACAATTCTAATTTATTGATGAATCTGACACGCAATCTTATTAAATAATGTTTACTATTCATTTTTATTTGTGTTCAATCTCTGAACGGAGAAATTAACTCTTACGGGAGAAAAAAATCTCGATTCACGATCACGACATATAGAGTAGATGTCTCAATTACTACCACTTTAAGACTATCGCGTAATTTCATTTAATTATATTAAGAGTTGTTTATTGTAAAAATGGTTCCAGTTTGGAATATAATATTGCTTAGCATCTCTTTTATTGATGAAAAATGTTTTATGCAATGCATTAATTATAAGAAATTAATTACTAATTAATTTAAAATGTACAATGAACTCCACTGTCTCTATTACTGTCACACACCTTAAGTATGTATATAACTGCTACTAACGATCCAATAACTATCAGTATCATTAACAGTGACCCGATTATAGCCAGTCTTTCTGGTTAGTCCCTTCTGAACTAAAAACAAAAACGAATTATTTATTACTATTACTAATTAAGTATAAATAATAAATTTAATAAAATACATATTACACAAACTTTCACGCGATCTCCTATTTCACATGTCAAATTTAAAGGTTAAAGTTACAGCTTTAACAGTGGCAGTTATATGTACTTGACACTTTCTTTTGTCCCTATTACTAATGACGATGATATGGACAAACTAAAAAATATTGTTTCTATTACTGTCACTGTTAATTATCACAATTTATTAAGTGAATATCACTTATTTTATTCGTTATATCTCTAAAATGATACTTAAACCATACTATAACATTCATTTTATAATAGATATGTATATAGGTAAGAAAAATTATCGTTTATAGTAAGTGGACTTTTTTATCATTTCTAGTAACGCAATCACATTTTTGAGACTCAAACTGCACTTTCATTTATTAACATTAAATTTTAAATATCAGGCACACACAAATATGTGTTAGTATGTAACTTCAAGTTCAAATTTAATAATTAAATTTTTATGAGTATTATTTTTCATACGCTACATTTTTATTAAGTAAAACAAATAAAAGTGGCAGTTATTGGGACAGTGGCAGTAATTGAGAGAAATCTACCCTATATTCTATTACATTTTCCTCTATAAATATAATACCTATTGTTTACACGTAATAAATGTGCACAATGTGTAATAGTATTTGTAACAATTATATATATATATACGTTTTCTTCTAATTTCATCTGTTTTACAATGTTTTGTGTGTACAACGTACGTATGTGTATTTGAAAGACCAGGCTCTCTCTGATTATAATTATTCCCGTCTCATTGAGGGGCACCGATGTACCTAATCTCGGCGTACATATATAGATCATTCTTCGGTATGGAAAGGAGCCTCTCGATAGTCGAATAAATTTGCACTTAATAGACTCGAGACTCGAGAACCGCCGAGCGGTTTATCTTACGTCACGATCTCGAATTGATTGCGAGCATCCTTGCGTTCGAAAGTTCATCGATCGTGATATTCACGAGCGGCGCGACGGCAGGCGATACAATGTGTTGTCGGCGACCGAGGAAGCGAGTCCGCGTTTTAGTTGAAATTAACGAGGCGTGCTATGGGACGTCTTTCTGATCTTTGATATTCCGGCTCGTAATGTTGCTTCGCATTCCTCAGTTGCGATAGAAACGCTTTCGTATGCCGTTACTACGGTCATAAGGAAATCGACATTTCAATATCGATATAAGTGGCAGTGTAAGATTATCCAGTTGGAACGGCACACCTATTGCGTTGCACAAAAAAGACAGACAACAGAGCTTGAATTCCTTTTGATTTATGATATGTTAATTAAAGTTATGCGCGCATGTTTGCATATAAATAGACGAATTGTTTATTAAAAGCCAAGCTTACAATACACACACAAGACATATATATGTTATCACATATATCTATATATGTATACATATAAAAACATTATACATATATAATATGCTCAAATCTGGGGTTCTCCGTTAACTAAGCAAAGCACATCAATTTAGCTATTGAGGCAAGTGGCAGTAACTCTCATTATCAAAATATAAACGACTCTAAATATAACAGAAGTATATATATATATATGTATACATATACATATATATATATAATATAAATGGATTTTAAGATATGCCGGTACGAAATGCGCACTCCAAAGCAATTCACCATCTCCGCTTAATAAATGTTATTTAGTTCTTTTTAATAGAATTATTATAATGATGAAAATTTATATTTATTTTATTTTATTTCATTACAACAAGTGTCGTTTGATAATCGATTTTCACCAAATACGATATTTTGCAAACATTTAATTTGACCTTACTGAAGCGCAGATGTAATCACACAAAACTATGTATTCATTCATGCTTTTGTATGAACGCAGCCGTTTGAAATGCTCGCAAAAATATACGACCGTAAACCAATTCGTATCGACGGTACGACAGATCAATCTGTTGCTGTTGATGTGCAAGCGGAATGCATTCGCGCTAAAAGCTTGAAGAGCCCGCTTACGCCAATAGGATACATATCTACGTTACGCTATAAATAGCCGTGTTTTGCCAAGAGTTTTGTGCACGTAATGCGTGCAGGCACGCGTGTCGCGATTGAGCACGGCACATGTACGTGAAAGCGTAGCGTAAATACGTTGCGCGGATGCACATTTAGAAGAGCGTTGGCACAATGACGTAAGCGATTGACGTCGTGCAATTGGAATTTGTCGATGGGCTCCGGTCAAAGACAAGGCGGTGACAGAAGCGAGTTTGCTTCATTAAACTAGGGTAACTGTCCCTATTAGTGTGCCTGTCCCGATTAGTGTGCCTTTATATTTAAATAAATATTACAAAAAAACAAGTGAAAATAAATAAGTAGAGTATTTTTTTATTTATAGTTAT
>NW_018020986.1:2556-20418 GCF_002006095.1 Pseudomyrmex gracilis | reverse complement strand
TATTTTGGGCTAATACAAATCTTATTGTCAAAAGAAGAGTTTAAAGAATCGATATAAATTTTGAGCAAGCTCATTTGAAGTCAGTTAATTGAGTATTTATTCAAAAAAGAGAGCACGCTTGCTTAACAGCACACTAATAGGGACAGTTACCCTAGGTCATGGAAATGCTTATCGTATCCGATTATGATCATTCAAATAAATAACGTTCTCGCTAGAGAAAAGTATTGCGCAATATGTTGCGTTTACAAACGAAGAAGATTAACTCATTGTAAATAAACTAAGTCTCTCAAATTTATTCAAAAACTTTAAACCGGTGTCTCTAGTGTCTCTAGAAGTTAGTTTCGAAACACTTATATCTTTGAAATACTAGAAATGTTTTCAATTTTTTGTTTTTGGATCAACGTAAAATCATTCAAACTTTCAATTAAACAAAACTTTTTAAATATTAATTTTTCGCAAAGATATTCGATTTTAAAGTCGCATGGGATTTACAGATCCAGTCTGTGCACCTAGTAGGCGATTTTGTTTGAATCTATCCACAAAAAGTTAAGTATCGTTGACACATATACTTATACAAAAGTACCGTATAATCATTTGATATTTGATGCTTTCGCGATGTATCATAAGAATTCTTGAAGATCGACTAAAGTGAACTAAAACGTCGATATAAGATTACATCGACGCTAGCGCGATTTCAATTCCAAAACTATCTTCTCAGATATAATTATTTTATCTTTAATATGTGACTGCGTTACAATTCAGTTCGAAAGTGATATTCGGTATTCGGCTTCAGATATTTGTTTACGAGGACGTGAACTATCGCACTCTCTCTTGTTTTCTTAAGACGTTATATATACATATACTTATATATATGTACATGGGCGTTCGCAAGAGAGGACAAACCCGGCATTTGCCCCTCCCTTGGAGAGGCAAGTTTTTTTCACAAATTGTTTTTTATCTTGAAACAAGTTTGAAATCCCTGGTTAACAAATTAAATCATACATCTATTCGTGAAAACTCTCTGTACAGTGAAACCTTTCTGTAAAACTCATAATTTTTGGGACAAAAAAATTACTCTGCTCTCTCTTGAAAAAAGTCCTGCGGACGCCCATACATATATATATATATATATATATATATATATATATATATACAGTCAAACCTCGGTAACTCGAACCTCTACAACTCGAAAACCTCTATAAGACGAAAATGTTGTTCATTCCCTTCCGCTCCGCGGAAAGGAAAAGGGAACTTCGATAAGTCAAAACCTCTACAACTCGAGTTATCGAGATTTGACTGTACATATATATATATATCAGAACAACACGCACAATAGAATATATATATATATATATATATATATATATATATATATATACAGTGTTGCGCTTAGATAATTTGAAATAATCTAGATACAGATTAGATAAAACATATACGTATGTATCTCAGATAAGATAAAGATAATCCGATTTGATCATATCTAGATAAAAGATAATTTAGTTGAGATTTTTATCTAGATAATTTTAAGAAGTTAGGAAATTAAATAATACATCTTAAGAAAATCTATAGAAAATAAGCGTATATTTTGATATACATTATATTTAATATAATATACATTTGAGTGTAATAAGCATATTATAAGTATGTAATAAGTAAGTTACATTTATTCTATATATAAGGTTAATGCCCAGATAACCAAGACTGAGTAATCATATTTTGCAAAGTTTGCAATAACACATTATGCCAGTACAATGTAGCCAGCATTCAAACATAATCTGTTATTTCAACTGGTGTCGCCAGAAAAACAGAAAAAAAAAAAAATATAAATATGTCATGCCGTGATGCAAATTTTATTGCATCAATCAAGCAGAACTTGCTCAAAAAATGTAGCAGATTTGAAGCATAACGTGCTATTGTCATTTCATTCTTCATTTATTTCTATATTTTTGCTGTGTTGTTTTCTTTACGTATCGTGCCTACATAATTCACTCACTATGATGACACAGCTGAGTGGAATCTGCCGCAAAGTGCTGATTAAACCTGCGTGCATACTGCTGGCATACTGCTATCATTTGGCTATCGGGGTGTAAATATATTATAAGGTTTTAGTTTTTAAAAACAATAGTTTTTCAAATGTGCTATCGAATAAACGATTTCTTCGAGGTACAATTATTTGTTATCCTGTACTGAAAAGTCACATTCAGAGTGCGTACTCATTATCTTAGATAATTTACAAAAGATACTACTTTTCTTATCTGAGATACAGATAAAGATGTCATATATTTTAATTATTTAGATAAAAATAAAATAAAACAATTATCACATCTAGATGAACATCTAGATAATTTTATCTAGATAACGGAAAACACTGTGTATATATATATATATATATATGTACAGTCAAATCTCGATAACTCGAATCTCAAGGGAAGAGCTAAAATCTTCGAGTTGTAGAGGTTTCGACTTATCGAAGTTCCTTATAGAAGTTTTCGAGTTACCGAGGTTTGATTGTATATATATATGTATATATATGTATATGTATATGTACATGAGCGTCCGCAGGACTTTTTTCAGGGGAGAGCGGAGCAATTTGTTTGTCCCAAAAATTATGAGTTTTACAGAAAGGTTTATATATATATATATATAATATAATATAATATAATATTATATATATATATATATATGTATATATATACACACACACACACACACACACACACACACACACACACACATCAGAACAAGCATGCACAATGAAACATACGTGAAAGTGTGTTCCGCCATTTAGAGACCGCGCGTTTGAGAAATTCAGAGCGTATGTGAGATCGGAGTCGTAGATCACAGTTGAGCGCAGCCGCCGCGATACGATTAACTTTGACAGGTAGTAGTAACCTAAATATCCCGCATCGCGATGGATTTTCGATTGATTCGCCAACAAGCCGAGTTAATTGGCGAGTGTCGCCGCAGGAACACAATCAATTGATTTTCCAACGCGCGCGGCAAGTAAATATTTTAAAAAGTGAGTTGTATTCTCTCTCGATGGCAATTTGTGGTATGGTGTGCATTCACATACGCGCGCGCATGTATCCGTCTGTGCATATACATCCGCTAGTTTTTACATCGCGCGCGCGCGTGTATAAGCGACGTGCTCGTGTTTCGTCCACGTGGAGGGTGGTAGATCGATTGTCCTTGCCTCTCAAGGCTGCTGTAACCGGGGGTGTGAGTTGGAATAGAATTTATAGCATACGCTACTGGCATATTAATAGAACCGACAACAACACGACGGCACGTCTAGCGGTGGGCTGCTACCAATCCAATTTATACGTCGCGACGTGCCAATGCGCGAATTACAAAAATAAGAGTCGCATAACGATGATACGTCTTGTCGCCCGATTATCGAAAACGCGTTTTATTTTTGCGACCCGGGGTCTGACTCGTCGCATCCAATGTAATTTTATCGTGGAGTCATTTATCGTGGGAAAAGATGCGAGGGAAAATAGCGTAGCATCTAAGGTAACTTTGGCATTTACGCCGTATTGTTCACATAAGTCAGAAAAAATAAGAGTGGAGGTGAAATTTACGCGCAATCACTTTGTTACGTATCTTTATGTTATATTAGTATGATGTGTGTTATGTAATTTCAGCTTTTTATCGTTCAGATTTTGTGAATATTTACGGATAATAAAAGATAGAGTATAACAAATTACGAACGCTTATCTCTTGCATTTTTTATTCAAGTTGATGATTTGAGTATGTGTCATTTGTCGGGGATACAACATTTTTAACGTGTGGAATTTGCACCACATTATATTTTTGATTATATTTTATCAAAATAATTAATTGCAGACACATAAATACGCAAACTTATTGTCTGCAAACTAACGTTTCCAACTTCTCTAATCTGTGAACAAGCAACTATCAAGTCAAACTTACTTCCTCTTATAAAAGCAATTAAAAACGTTAAAAACTAAGCTTTTCATATAACATATTTTACAATAAATTTTCACAATTTATATTTACATTTTTGTTTTGTTGAAATAAGCTTTTTTTAAAAACTTTTATTGTTTGTTGTTATTTTATATAACAAAGATTTGTTATTTAATGTTATTTTAATAAATAAATAAAGGATTAGTTAATAAGTATATATATACATATAATATACGTGTATATTTTAATAATAAAAAAATCGCAATATTTCATTCTTGTTTAGAATCATTATTTTATTTTTAATATTGTTTAAAAAATATATAACCCTTATTCTAATAATATATTGTTAATTTTTATTTTTTACTCAAAATTTTTTACCCTTTACGCGCGCGTGTGCGACATATGCACGAGGAATTTATTTGCTAGGAAATCTAACACACACACATGTGGTAACGGAGCTCGTGCACAACTTGCTGTATTCCATATTGCCGCTTGCAGACTCAGGCTAATCGTCAATTTGTAATTAAAATCTTAATCGTATGTCAGTTCCTACGCATGCAGAACGCAGTAGGTATAGCAACGGTGGCATGTCCTCGTGATCATCGACTAGAAAACATAACTGATGACGTTACGCGAGGCACACACCGGGGCCACATTATTAACAATGATTCCCATGGGAAGCTCAACACGGCGTACTTCTACGAGTTACGTAATCGTCTATATTCACTTTATGGCCAAAGTTGTCGATTACATCGTGTATGCTTCTTCCGGAAGTCATGTTTCTGAGAGAATTAGAATAAATAAATAAATATCACTCATCGTTAAGTAAAAAAAAAAGATAAATGAGAAAAATATTAAACCGATGAGCGGCGCTAAGTATACTGTACCAAAAGATGTTTTCTTTACAGTATGAACTTGCGAGAGAGATGAAACGAAGTTAGTTGAAGCGTTCTCGCGTGAAGTGACAAGCTGAATAAGTAGGTAGTTAAGGAGGGGAAAGAGAGAGGAGAAAGGGAGATTACTCTATATACTAACATGAAGTTATACTGTGCCAAGACTTTTCGTACAGTAGCGAAATATGCACGCGTTATACATAACAACAAGGAGCTACGTGTACTATTATGTGTATGTGTGTGTATACGTCTTGATCTCTTTTGTCACCGCATAACGGGATTTGGTGACACAATATAAAGAGAGATAGAGTACGAGAAGAGATTACTATGTAGGACTATAAATCGCTCGACGTGCTCTTGTAAATGTTTAAAATCCATATCGTACACGCCGGCGGAACTCGCCAATAGATTGTGCGTGAATTTGCTTTCGAAATTACGAGCTAATTTGAGCGCGCGTTTGACGGTAAAAGTCACGCATCGCAAAAGTAATCACGTATAATTGAGACTTAAATATCTCCCTCCCGTTTCTTAACTCGATATCGCACTATCCGATTGGAGAAAATAAATGCTAACAATATATAATTTTGTAAATTTTACAAAAGAAAAAGTTAATGCGGTCATTTCGATATGTACGATAGTCACAGACTACGTGAACACATCTTTTGCGTCACTCGGTAACGCCAAATCGTATGTATAGTCAATAATTTAGTAGCGCAGACCACTAAATGCAATTAGCGGTAGCAGATCCAATGGGAAATCGCGTTTAATAGTTGTGAGGAAATAAAGAAAACCTTTCTCTCCTCGGTGTAGAATCATTTTCGTGCATTATGGCGTACCATGACGCATTATGATGCATTATTATGCATCATGACGCATTAGGATGCGCTATTGCGCGTCGGTAGCGTGCTTTGTACGGTGCGGCGTGCGATGTCGACCGGTAATACCATACGTCTTTCATAAATTATATACGGAGTGCTGTGAAAATATCAGTGACGTATCTATATCGTATCTAAAGCAGAAAGACAAGGTTCATTTTAGTCTAATAATTAATTTTAAAATCTACTTCACTAATTCTAAAAATAATGAAAAAACCTTTTGATCGTTAAAACTAATGTCGCTTTGAAAAAAATTAGAATCTTCTAATCATCAACAACAATTGTAAGAAAAACGTACATTCTCGAACGTTTTATTCACTAATTTCATAGCGATTTAATAATAATCGGCAACTCTATTTCTAAGAAGCGCTACGTAACAATCAAGTTGCAATAATTTTGCGAGTGATTATCGTGTGTACAAGATTAATATTAAAATATCTCATGACAATATATTAATTAGGCAAAAAAATCGCGTCTGAATGCCGCGACGCCGAGAAATCTGAGATAATCATTTAAACGCACTTTGCATCAAGGTCATAAATAATTACACAAATTACATCTGATAGTCTTGAAAGTTAAACGCAAGGTGACGAAATCTAGACATACATTATAAGAATACAAGTACACACACACACACACACACATATGTATGTATATATATATATATATATATATATATATGTATACATATACATATATATAATTCTTATAATGTATGTCTAGATGTCGTCACCTTGCGTTTAACTTTTAAGACTATCAGATGTAATTTGTGTAATTATTTATGGCCTTGATATATATATATATATATACATTTTATAATCTTAAAAATATTATGATCAATAACATCAAAAATACAAGAGCGTATTGATTTCTTGCGGTAAGATTGTCCCGAGAGAAACAGAGAAAAAGAGAAAAAAGAATAGGGAAGAGGAAGAGAAAAGAGAAGAAAAGAAAACTATTTTTCTTTATTATGATATAATATATCGTAGCGCGACGTTTACCTATGCATACGTAAGAATACACAGAATAAAGAGTTTAAGATCAAGTATACAAGATGATTCGGAAAAAAGAAAAGTCAGAGCGTCTTCCTTCTGAAAAATCGGGCTTGAAGCCTGATATTAGTGCAGACTTGCGTGCTACATGTACTGACTGCACCAAACTGCACATTATTGCTACCATGTTACGCGGTGTTGCAGCAGAAAATCTCTCTAGACTTGTTGCTGATTCATTAAGAAAGTATTTTTTCAATCATATTGGCTTTATAGTATATTCGCAATATAGATTAGGTATAGTTCGAATAACGAATACATTACATCTGAATTATCAAGATGTTAAGAGCTTGAAAGATTACGATTACCAAAACACATTGTGTGAGTAGATTCGAATGTATTCAAAAGATATAGTATAAAAAAGTAAAAAATGTAGAAAGTGACATACAAAAATACAAAGATATTTTAATAGAGAATCTTTTGGCTCTGAAGTTTCAAACAATGAGTATGTGTAAATACGTCAATAAGAGCCATTCGCTGGATGTTTTTTGCATAGGTAATATTCGTGTATATATATGTGTACATATATATACGTACATATATATATGTGTTCACGTGTAAATCTTACACGTGAGTTTTTTTCTTTTTTAATTGAGAATTTTCAATTCTAAAATTCTCAATTAGGGGAGACCGGGGCTATCTGTCTACGAGGGCTATGTGTCTACAGTACTGCTAACTCAAAAGTTAATAAGTAGATGGCTCTGTTTTAATATGTTGTTTAGAAAGCTCTAGAAAGGGAATTCACAAGTCATTGTCTTTTTGTGATGCTTTTCGTAGATTCTATATGCATTGAAAAAATAGCATACACAAGTATTAACATTTTTTGACAAGTAAAAAATTTGTTTTGTGACAATAATATACCTCAAAGTAAAGTAAGTATTTATAATATTCTTAATCAATATGTAGTGATCAAATGTGAGAAGTATCGTATCTTAATTTTTTATAACCTAAAATACGGAACATACTAAAGACTAAAAAGCATAGTCGGGGCTGTCTTATTTTTAGTGGGACAATGTGTCCACACATTTTAATAAAATATTTAGTGCTTGTTTGTAGATAATGGCGCAATTACAAAAGAAAAATAAATAAGGAAAACGTACCCAATGAAATTATATTAAAAGCTGTTAAAAGTATAAAACTCGAGCGAAAATCATTTTGCAAAACAGTTATAGAATTTGGGATAAATATTCAAACTCTCACACGCTTCATCACAAAAATATACGTCAAGTAAGATTTTGTATTAATTAAAATATTCAGTAGTATTTTATATTTTAATATAATTTTAATATATATGAATAAATACAAATATATACAAATGAAAAAAAGCAAAAGTTACAAATGCAAAACAGAAGATAAAAGAATTAAGAGAACAAAAGAAAGTAACCAAACTGATTTTACAAGCTCAAAATCAAACATTGTTTGGATACAAGAATTCTGTCAGAAAGTCTACATAAAACATTACTAACTTTCTCAATATTAATAATAAATATGCATTAATAACTATGTATTATATAATAATAATAAATATTATTACAAATATTAGAAAAAAATAAAAAATGTATTTTTTATTATGTGACAGATAGCCCCTTGAGCGTAGACAGATAGCCTCGTATACGGGGTTATTTGTCTACGCTCGACTTGCCGACGTTAAAAAGTTTTCTTCCTAAAACGTTACAGAGTTAACGATTCTAAATACGGTTTGTTTTTAATAGAAAGATTGAAAAGTACCATTAAAATTACCATTAAAATATTAAAATTTCAACCAAATATCTTTGTTAATTTTTTAATAAATTTGAAAAAAGCGTAAATCGTGGACAAGTAGCCCCGATCTTCTCTAAAGGATGCTAATTTTGCATCTCATATATGAGAGACCCCGAATACCTAATTAATTTTAAAATATATTACGAAAGAAACTCCTCAGCTAGGAATCAAACCTGGAATCTCCGGCGTTACAGAAGTATCAGATCTTCTTCGATAGAATTACGAATACTATTGCGAGACAAACTCCAAGTGCCTCGGTGGCCGAATAGGAAAGGCGACGGCCCAGAAAGCCGGAGATTCCAGGTTCGACTCCAATATTTTAAAATTAGTTAAAGGGGGATATTTGGGATCTCTCATATATGAGATGCAAAATTAGCATCCTATATGAATTTTAGAATTAAAAATTCTCAATTAAAAAAAAAACTCACGTGTAAGATTTACATGTAAACACGTATATATGTGTACACATATATACACGAATATTACCGCAAAAAACATCCAGCGAGAATGGCTCTTATTGACCGTATTTACTCATTGTTACAAAGATATTGTTGCATATAAAAAAAATAGTTTAAAAAATATCTTGTCGTTTAAAAATATTTTGTATAGGAGAAAGTGGGAATTGTGCGCACTTAAGCACGAATCGTTGTAACTTTAATATTATTAGACTTGAAACATTGTGATTCATTTTCAACACAGCCTATACTGTCAACTATCATTGTATATAGGTAAATTTGATTAAAGTTTAAACACACTTTAATATTATTAAAAATAGTTGAACTAATAAAAACTAATATCTAAAAAGTTTTAGTGTTTACTGTAATTATGTAGTATTTAATTTATCTTTATTATTAAAAAATTGTGCATAACATTTTGTATTGTGTGCAAAAAAAGTAACGGAAAGTGTAACGTATCGTTACTTTTTAAAATTGATAATGGTAACAAGTTACTTTTATAAAGTAACTTTTCCAACCTTGAAATTATAATAATAAAATTGATTATAATAATAAAATTGATAAAAAACGATAAGAAAATATCATGAAATTTGTATGTTAGCCTTTAAGAGGCATATTATTAAAAAGGACAAATATTTCAAACAATACATATATGAAATTGTAGAAAATCCATTTTCAGTCTACATTTAATTAGTTGCTAAAGTGGTTACACAAATAGTCCTTCAGACTCTTTTTCAGTCTTTTGTGACTGCGTACTATTGTTCGACTCGAGGTTAATAAATAAACTTTACTAAAATACAAGATATTTATTGACTAAAATAACTATAAAATACAGTTTTATTTGCAAGAAAAAATGCTGTTTAAGATTATATGTATGTGGAACTAGACAAATAAAAATTAGAGGCTTTTACTGTCTTTTCTTCAGATCTCTCACCCCCAGGAAATAACAAAAAAAGCACCATTAACAAACATTTATTTCTCTACTGACATACAAAGGATTTGGCGCAGTCGGAGTAGTGTGACATAGTTACAAAAACCAACTGTTGAAGTGTAAAAAACTTCAGAATTATAGCTGATTATTTAAATAATCCAGAGCGCACGACTACCCGCCGTGCACAATTTCCCCACTTTCCCCTATATCTTGTAGATAATTAACAAATTTGCTAAACAGATGTTTAATATTTTGTATGTATTTTAGATTAATGAGTTAATATTTTGTTTATATGTTTATAATCCAAGCAAAAATTATATACACGTTTTTTTTGAAGAACTAATATTTATGATTTATGTTACACACACAGTATGTAGCCGTATGTACATGTAATTATTTACATACAGCAGCTCCTCTAGCAATTAGTATTTACCGAATTGCCACAAAACTTGGTCGTAACAGAAGTGGCATTAGAAAGCAGCGATGCGCCACTTGTGGGTCACATCGCTCCGCATATACTATTAATTAATGAATATTCCGAACGCACAATGAACGGGAACAAAAAACGGAAGAGGTCGTTTTCTCCGAGAGTATTCAATTACTTTGCTCTTTTCTTCCGTTCTCCTCCTATTTCTCTTTTTCTTTTATCATTTATACAGCGCGATTACCCTGTCAAAACGATTGTAACGATTGCAAAAGCGCGACAGTATCGAAAATTAAATGTCGGTCGCTAATCGCTTGCTCAATTAGCAACAAATTCGCGAAATATCTTCCGCAACGACACACACCCTTAGGAAAATTTACTTCAAGATTTTTTAAAGTAACTTTAAAATCCTATAGTATACTTGAAGTTTACTTTGATTTCATTAAGTTTACTTGAAGTTTACTTTGATTCTATTAAGTTAACTTGAAGTTTTTTTAATGCTCCCAAAGTTTTTTAAGGAAGGTTTCTAAGTAATTTATAAAACTTTAAGTTTCCCTGAAGTTTACTTTGATTCCATCAAGCTAACTTGAAGTTTCTTCAAAGTTGCCAAAATTTTTTAATGAAGTTTACTAAATAGCTTATAAAACTTGAAGATTACTTCTAGTTTTGTTTGAAAGTAGATTAAGATTCTTTTAAGTTTTGAAAAACTTAAAGTTTACTTTTAGTTTTATAGATTAACTAAGATTCTTTTAGTTTTTGGAAAACTTGAAGTTTATATATATATCAAATGTTGCTAGTAATCTAAGCTGCTCATAGCTTTCAGAAGACTTACAAGTTTACTTGAAAGTTTGTTTGCTAGTAAGATAATGTACCAAAATTGGCGTTTTTGGTTATATTTACTATTATTTTGTCGTCAAAGTAAATTGGTTTCTTGCAATATTATTTACACCACATCTGTTATCTTTTATCTATAATATGAATTTATAACGGCACAATTTTTTTCTAAACATACACATAAATACCATATTATAAATCAGTTGTATAAATTGATACTACTTATAAATGTATGAAATATAAGTTTATTTGAATTAAAATAGTGAGACATAAACAATTTTATAAGATAAGTAACATGCCAAAGTGCGTGACTACGTTCTTGTCTAACAAAATTATTTATATTCAATTTAATGATTTATAATATGGTAATTATGTATATAAAAAACGTAGCGTACTAAAAATATAAATTCACATTATAAAAGATAGCACTTTAATGTGGCATAAGTAAAATTGAAAAAAAATTTAGTTCGTCGCAAAAACTGGTAACTATGGCCAATTTTGGCACATTTAACCTCAAGTTTTTCAGAAACCTGACATGATAGCAGGTAGTAAACTATTTTCGCCGCCGTATTCGTTTTCAGCGACCAAAATATTATTAGAAAACACTTTGTATATTCAGGTCCCAAAACTATGTTGAACAGTATAATCAGCAATTATATCAACAAACAATTTGTTCGCGTCGTAAAAATGTATTTTAAATTAACAATAATAAGAGAAATATTTTTATCCATTGTTGCAGGTTATCCATATTACACTGCAATAATTTTAAAATAATAATTTAAATAAATAATAATCGAAATGTTTAAGATAGCTTGAGATTAAGTTGATAAAAATAATTACGATTTATTAAGAAACAAGTGGTCTCGCGGACTGAGTGTAGGAGTTGTGAATATAGAGGTCTCGAGTTCAAATCCTACCATTTACGCTTAGGGTTTTTTCAGGTTTGGTCTTTTACACCGGAATTCATCGGTCGATCGGCGAGATGAATCGGGGATTCAAAAGTTAAGTTGAGTGAAATCTTGAATTATAATTCCCCTCTCAAAGAATATATGTCATTGGTACTTGTTTTCATTTAGTAAGGAATTCCACTTGGATTTTAGATAGAATCTCTTTCTTTAGATGTTAAGTTGCAAAGCGTTTCACAAAAATGAGAGCAAAATGAGCTTACTAACTACAATGTCAAACCCAAAGAATCTTTCAAAAAATTAAATAATGTTCAAGAAAAATTTCAAGTTAACTTCAAGTAAACTTAAAGAAAAACTTTAAGTTAACTTCAATAATAACTAAAAAGTTACTTTAAGTTGTTTTGTTTGAAGTAAACTTACTTTTTGAAGTAAACTTGTTCCAATTTACTTCTAAATAAACTTGAAGTTTTTATGAAGTTTTTTTTTTGAAGTCTTTTGAAGCAAATTTTCCTAAGGGAAGATACAGATATATATATCCGCTTAAGAAAAGCTCTTTTAATTAATCACTAATTACTAATCCGATAACTTTAATTGAAATAAAGGCGTGTTAATTGACATCGATATTGCGTTTGTCCATTCGCGCGGTATATTTAGTGTGAAATATAGATCGTCATGGTGTGTGATGTCCATATAATCGCTAATCAGTATCAAAGTCATTATCCGACTATGTTTATCGACTGTACCAACATAAAAGTTCTGTATTCGGCAATTACTTAATAATTCATGTAATATTCAAATAATTGCAACTATAATTATCAAAGGTATTAGCGCGGAAAAGCGTCTTCTACGCGTTGTCTAAAAACGTGTTACGAACGCTAATTCAATTACCGTGTTAAGTCAAACAGGGCTGTGCCGTGTGACTCGTCACAGTCCCAAGATTGCGTGGATCGTTACATTAATTTAGAACTAGCGGCTCATTAAAACTTAACGATAGCGCTTGTTATGCTCATTCTATAACGGTGCACCAATTATTATTCGCCGATTATATCGTGCAGCATTTTGTTTCGTCTTTGTTACCGAATCCCGAAGTAGAACGATTATTACAGAAAGACTTTTCCGTCTTACTTCATCTCCTTTAGTTCTGCCTATCAGTCTGTCTGCTCACTTTTACGTCGTTTTTGACAGTGAATGTTTTAATGCTCATCATGCATTGCTCTAATTACCGCTGTGTAAAATCATACCGGAGTATGAGATCGGTCAGCTTTTATTTTCCATTGTAAACAGTTAATCTGAATGTGTGACGTGTTACCTCTGCTATGAAATTCAACCGGTTCCACAGATTATCTGTTTTAGGAAAAAAACACGTATCTATGTATTCTTTTATTATTATTATTTTTTTAATCGAAAAATTAACATTTTAAATAAATATTTATAAAAAGCTCTTTAGTATCAATCTAATCAAAAATTAAGGCTCTTGAGAGTCAAACGGTGGGTGTATACACAAAATGTATAGATAATATGTACAAATGCTAGAAGTCCGATTGACTTCTGGACAAGGTGTCTTTTTCGTAATGGTTTTTTAAAAATTTCACAAGGAAATTAAGCATCCAATATGAATTTTTGAATTGAATTCAGTTCGAATTACTATGTGTATTAATTTACATGTTTAACAAATACATATTTTACATGTACATCTAGTTCTTAAGGTCTTTATTTTTTGATTAATTTAATATTTAAAAAAATGTAAGTATATTTAAACACCATATTATTTTATTTTAAGTATTTTAATTAAACATCTTTTAATTAAACATCTTTTAAATCCTCAATTTAGTAGTCAGATCACATCACGATCTTTGCAGAGATGTTTATCACACACCGGCGCCGTCGTTCCTTTACCCTCTCCGTGCAGTTCTATCCAGCATTCTGCCAAAATAAGGCCGGCATTTTCCAGTTTAATAAGTGTTGTCCGAATGACGTGAATTAGTCTAATATGTCTAAGATCCCCGAAGTAGCAACAATTCAGGACCGTTGCATTGAGTAATTAAAATTACTTCGCGCGTCATACTTTACATACCGAAGAAATGCAAAGAGACATGCAAAAAAAATATAAAAATTAGGGATGTCGTAGTATTATAATTCAAGAACTGCTAGGAAAATTGAACATTTCAATAAGTTGCATATTTTTCAAAATCGAACAACAGTTATTAAGTTTAGAATGACGAAGAAAAAATAAGTTGCACGAGTAATTTTGAAGAAAGGCAAAGCATAGAAATTTATTTGTTTTCAATATTTTAAAAAATATCTAAGTGTTATGTAATAATAATTTTTTAAATATTTATTTACTTATAATAATTATTAATTTTATCATTAATTTAGACGCGTTTGTCTGTATTTATCTTATCTGTAGTTATCTTCAATTCGATTTACACGTTTTCGTAAGTTAATGTAATCAAGTATAAAAAAACAGTGACAAAGTAACAAATTAAGTAGTGATGATCTCAAACGGTTAGTATTTTTAGCCAATTAGCAGATTCGGTAAAGCAGAAATAAGCGCATATATCTCGCAGATATTTCCTAACAGGTAGAAAAGAAACTCGAGCAGCACTCAGTCTCTCAGAGTGGTCCTTCTTCAAAGAAGTACCGAGATGTACAACTGTATGAGCTTCTCTTTCACCGCGTCCTTTGACAAATGCCACCCCAACCCCTTGCAACTTCCGAGGAAAGTAGCGCTCTTAAGGGATGGCCTACTTTCACCGTCAATACGCCTTGCGATTGCATTTCCCGACGGCACTCCAAGACGATACGCGCATGTACCAAGCAGAACATTTAATATAAAGCTATTCAACGAAATATATTGTAGAATGAGAACATATAATCATGAAAGTGCACGGCTCAAAGTTGAAGATATTGTTTAAAACTGCTTTTGTCGTGGCAATATATCAAATACTATAGAAATATAGAAATTGCGATATCGACAAACAGTCTTTTTGTACATTTTTAAGCGTATTTTCAAATAAACATTATTTTAAACATTCTGTCATGTTGACAAAACACTCGCAAAATTATTCCGACTTTAGAGAAAAGCCGTTTCTTGAATATAGATTATTATTTGACGAAATACAAACAAACTCACCTTAATTAGAGAACTGCTAGTTGTACTGCATTGTTCGATCTAAAATCAAACAAATTTGAAATCAGTACAAAAATCGTGAAATATTACACACTTATTAAGAAGAATTGTAAAAATACACAAATAAAAATTCTTCTTGTTAAGCGAAAAAAAACGCAACCGATTATAAAACTAAGATGTAACAATCGCAAACGTGAAATTAACAAACCTCAAAACTAGATCAGACAAAAGTGTGACTTCGTGTGTCTTTTACTAATCATGAAAACAAAGTAAAAGAAAGAAAGACCACAAGAATATACGTGCCGTGAAATTATTTATGGATGAAATTTGACAAACACGATTGTCAATCGAATGTGTCGCGTAAAAGAAATACATTTTTTCTCATATTCATCGCCCTGCTGACCTCCAAAAATTTCCCTCTTTCTCTTTAATAGGCGCCAGCGTGCAACGGCCGTGATGACTATTTAGCGCGTGGCGGTGTTAAAGAATTTTGACGGAGCACATATAAAAGCAAGCGATAGATAAATTTCGCGCGGCAATACCAGCTGCGTAAACAATCTTTGGAAATTTGAGTTGAATAAAAGACTATTACAAAGCAGCAATATATGAGATCTTATGATCTTCACTCGTAGCAAAAATTGTTTTTAGAGATTGGATTACATTTTCCGACAGCGTATGTGTATTATTTGCAAGATAATCAAGTTTTCTGTATATTTAATATCTCCGGAGTGTAATAACGCAACAGCTGTGTGTTACGTTAATTCTAAAATCGGAGTAAATAGCTCGGCTGAAATTCTTGAGCAAAGGACAGCGATAACAGTATCATTAATTAAATTCCGCGCGTTCGTGACGAAACCGCTAGATGCATTCCTCAATCGATAAGCAGTACATTAACAGAGATAATCGACAGTGCGCAATGTCAAAACCAAGAAATCGCATTGTGAATTTTCACGCGATTTCAAAGTCTCAAAAGTCGCATTAACAGATATTTGCTGAACGTAAATATCTAATTCTTCTTTAATTATCAATCTAATTATCAATGTATTATCAGAAAACAACAAGTAATATCGAGACAAATATACGGAGAAACTTCGATACGTTAGAATATCGGCATTACATGCCTTTTTTATGAAAAAATTCTCAGTAAAGAAACATATATAAAAAAAAATAATAAAAAAATAATCAGAAAAATAAAATAAATATAAAATAAATATAAAAATAAACAGAGAGAGAAAAAACACTGATCGTCAGATTTGTCTCAACTGTTCTCTTTCTTATATAAAATCTTTATCCTAATAATCTTCAACGTGAATTTGATCATTTTGATTAGATATCATTAGATATCATTAGATATCATTAATTAAAATATATAAACGTACATTACGAGAGTAAATTTGCTTTATAATTACAGCCACGTATAAAACTAACTTCTCAGAAATTCTTTGTCTGCGAGTAAAGTGTCTGTAGAAAAGATATCGCAAACATCGCAATTTCAAGCAATTCGTATTCTTGAACGGGAATCCAACAAGAGGTCTCTACCAGTCGTTGATACGTATCGATAAGGAATAACAATGAAGAAGGACAATAATAATAAAATTATCTTCAGTTGTTCGTTCTCCTAGTGGCATTATAATTTCATTGAGACCGAATCTCAAGTGTATTCTCTTTTTTTCACTTTCAAGACCACGACCCTCGGTTTCTTTCGTCGTCGTTTGGACGGCGGCGCGCAGGATAGGTGCTAATGAACTCTACGTGAGTCATGTTTTAAAAAACACAAAGACCGAGTAAAGAGACACGATTGTCACGAACCGCGGACATGCAAGAATTCTGAAATCCAAAATGCCGAATTTGCAAATTAGCGACGTTCCATCGCGGGCATTTGTGTCTTTTCTATATCTTTTCTCTTCTCTCTCTCTTTCTTACTTCTTTTCTATGTCTCTTTTTTATTTAAATTTGCGAACACAGCAATTCTTCCGCTCGCCGCGTGCATTAATGTTTTTCAAGCACAAATAGAACAATTCCTCCAAGTCTCATCTAAGTTTGCAAAAATTCTTACAAGCTAGATTGTTATGTGCAGTTTGATCACAAAGGAAATTTCCAACTAGATGTTACAAATTTTAGCACCATCATTATTCACTGCCAATTATTAACTTGAAAAGCGAAAATAAAGCTTTTAACTTAAATAACAAAAAATAACAAAATAAAAAACCGTTTTGTTGTAAAATATTAAAAAACAAACTAAACTTTCATAAACAAATTACATTACACAGAAATCTATTTTAAATCTAATCTGAAGGATCAGCGGATAATTAAAAATACTGAAATATTATATTAAAGATGTTAATAAAAAGAGCATGTAAAAAGAATGCGAAATAACGTAAAACCAAACATTTATATGCGGACGTAGAAATGAAAAATAATCACTCGATCGATACGAATTAAAGAGAATCTCTTGGTCGAACATCGATCTCACTTTGGTTAGCCGTGGGCAGCCAGATAGTAATTAATCAACCCGCGCAGTGCATGTCGATAATTAGAAGTACCGATCGACGGTCAATTAATACGCCTCTTAACCGCGATCGGCGATCGATCATGGAAATGTTATTCCCACGAGATGTGCGAGAGAGAGAGAGAGAGAGAGAGAGAGAGAGAGAGAGAGAGAGAGAGAGAGAGAGAGA
>NW_018020986.1:0-1746 GCF_002006095.1 Pseudomyrmex gracilis | reverse complement strand
AGAGAGAGAGAGAGAGAGAGAGAGAGAGAGAGAGAGAGAGAGAGAGAGAGAGAGAGAGAGAGAGAGACATACTGGTAGCAGCTATATTTTTCTATCAATCGTATTCTTTCTATTACTCTTACTCGTCGAAGAGCTTCTTACCGGAAACAGCAAGTCAAAAAGATTCTATCCGAGCGCGGCTCTATCCGACGTTGTTTTCTAAAAAAATAGCGGAAGCGCAGACATTTCTGGCCGCGTGTGCGACAAAAAGAAACAACACCATCTTTATTTTCTTTTCCGTTCTTTTCTCTATCTTTCTCTCTCTCTTTCTCTCATTTTGTTTCTCGTTCTTTTCAGTTTTTTTCTGAGCATGCATCTTCCTCTCTCGTGCATAACATATCCGCTGGATTCTTTGCTCGCGAGTTCAAAAACCTTCTAGCGCGTGCGGCTTCCACGGCTTTGAACTACCACTTTCAAAAAGCAAGTTCTGCGATATCAAACCACTGGCAAATTAACTATTAACTTCTAGTAAATTTATAAATGTTATAACAAATTAAGGTAAATATTCAGAAAAACAGAGCACCCTTGGAAGTCAACGACCTTGACATATTGTATGTTGTCAAGGACATCATACTCCCTGAACAACAATCTGCAACTTTTAGCCGTCGCTCGTTGTTTGTTAGAAAATTATAAACAAAAGAAGTTGCGTCAAGAAATTGTTATTTTCCGGCACCGTGTACATTTTGTTTGTGTTGTAAACGTGTAGACAGGAGAGGCTGCGCCCCCCCGCAGAGGCTTCGCTCCTCCTCCCTGCTTCCCCCTCACGAAAAAATGAAGAATTCAATTAAGTGTCGCTTCATGTCAAGATTGTTTACTTGACATGAAGTGGAATATTACTTCGCATATCTCGCCAAATTTTTTCGATGTTTTGCGTGTGACAATCAGTATGAAGATCTACGAAATTTTCTTTGTGATTTACTGTATGGTGAGTGTAACCGTGCATATTGATTGAGCAAACAATTATGACATGAAGCGACACTTGATTGAATTCATCATTTTTTGGAGGAGGGAACAGAGGGGAGAGGCGAAGCCCCTCCCCCTGCGGGGAGTGCAGCCCCCCCTGTTTAAACGCGTACAACACGAACAAAACGTACACGGTGTCGGAAAATAACAGTTTATTGTCGCAACTTCTTTTATTTATAATTTTTTAACGAACAACGAGCGACGGCTAAAAGTTGCAGATTGTTGTTCAGGAAGGTGTTCTTGACAACATATGTCAAGGTCATTGACCTCCGAAGATGCTCCGTTTTTCTGAATATTTACCCAAATTAATTTATAACAAATTAACTGTATAATATAACAATCTTTAGTTATAACATAATTATTTTATGTAATTACGCATTTAATTTCATATATTCTATAATATAAGTTGTAACAATAATTCATACAACGTGATATAAATATGATGTTCCTGTAATTTTAAAGTTATTCATAAATATATACATCAGAAGTAAATATTTCATAAGATATTCTTCTGAAACATCTAAAATAAAACCTGATTTTGCAAATTATATTGATATAAAGACGATTTATTTTGGTATATATATAGGGGAGACCGGTACACAATGAGACACGGTACACAATGAGACACTCTATTTATAATAAGCAATAATTGGCAAAATCACTTTGTATTTTATTTTTTATATGTACTTTTTCATTCTTTACCGACGTATATGATTTTTGTTATTAAATAAAATTTAGTTTTTT
>NW_018020985.1:96202-103610 GCF_002006095.1 Pseudomyrmex gracilis | reverse complement strand
CAACACGCTGCGAATCAGAGAATCAAAACAAGAATAAACGAAGATCAACGTTTGTTATCTCCTCATTCCTGATTACTAAATCAAAGAATATATAACGTAAACTAAGTCGATCATATCGTGTTAACGATTAAGTCAAAGTATATTAAGAACAATTAAGTAAAGTCAAGTGAACAATTAAGTCAAAAAGTAAAAGTGTAATAAAGTCAATAACAAAAAAGACAACCATAAAAAATTAGTGAACTAAAAAAACCAAAAAACAGAATAAATTAAAGTTAACATAAAAAGCTAAAAACTTACTGATAATTGACAGATTAACATAATTGACTCCCGTACTGATACGCAGCAAATTGCAAGCCACACAGACACTCAACCGTTATATTCAACATATCAAATAACAATAAGCAATGTCAAAAAGGTAGCCGGCCGAAAGACAGGTAAAAACGTCAAAGCGGTAGGAGAGGCACCACACGTGACTAACTACCAAACTTCTCAATCAGGGAAGTATAAACCGGATCTAATAATTCGGTGTCCGTCATTGAATTTATGCAATTTGTTTGCATTTTTATGTTCAACATTTCGGAAATCAATTTTCTCTGAAGGAAACGCTCGGTGTCTAAAACCTCAATTTCGTTCCACAAAAAATCATGACCAAACTCACTGCGATGCTTGCTTACAACTGATTGACGGTTGTGATTAAGATAAATATTTTTATGATGTTCAGAAATTCTAGTACGTAATTGTCTACTAGTTTGTCCAACATATGAAGCATCGCAAGATGAACAGTTTATTTTGTAAACAACATTACACAATGAGTCATGACCGAGATCATCCTTTTGGACTTTAATGAAGCTCCTTAATGTATTTAAAATTCTGAAAGAGAGCTTGAAATCATTTCTTTTTAACGACTTAGAAATGGAATCAATAGTGCCCGAAACAAATGGCAAAGTAAAGTAACCTCTCACACCACTCAAACGTTCACTTACTGGATTGTACTCGCCATTCACCACATTGAGTTTGTTTGAGAATAGATACTGTAATCTCCTTCTCACAGTTTTAAAAATAAAGTCTAGAGGGAAATCGTTAGCTAGTAAAATTTGGATTGCTTTTATTAAATTTCCATTATGGAAAGACGGATGTGAAAGGAGAACTGCTCTGTCTATTATACCGTAAATAATACCTATTTTTTGATTCAATGGATGCTGCGAAAAGAAGTTTAAATAACGGCCCGAAAATGTTGGTTTGTGATACCAATTTAGTAACAATTTGTTATTTATCACGGATATTGAAGTGTCCAAAAAGTTAATTGATCTACCCTCTTCGATCTCAATGGTAAATTTTAGCCTCGGATNGTAGGAGTTGAAGCAATTGAAAATGAGATCAATATGCTCTCTCGGGGCTGCCATTANGATGTCATCAACATAACGGAAATAAAAAGGAAGAGTTATGTTTAAAGAATTCAGGCAATGAGTCTCAAGATCTTGTAAGACGATGTCGGCAATAATTGGCGAGAGAGGCGACCCCATGGGAGTTCCATAGGTTTGTTGGTAAGTAGTACCATTGAAATCGAAGAAGGTTGAGAGTGTCATGATGGTTGAGTTTGGTCATGATTTTTTGTGGAACGAAATTGAGGTTTTAGACACCGAGCGTTTCCTTCAGAGAAAATTGATTTCCGAAATGTTGAACATAAAAATGCAAACAAATTGCATAAATTCAATGACGGACACCGAATTATTAGATCCGGTTTATACTTCCCTGATTGAGAAGTTTGGTAGTTAGTCACGTGTGGTGCCTCTCCTACCGCTTTGACGTTTTTACCTGTCTTTCGGCCGGCTACCTTTTTGACATTGCTTATTGTTATTTGATATGTTGAATATAACGGTTGAGTGTCTGTGTGGCTTGCAATTTGCTGCGTATCAGTACGGGAGTCAATTATGTTAATCTGTCAATTATCAGTAAGTTTTTAGCTTTTTATGTTAACTTTAATTTATTCTGTTTTTTGGTTTTTTTAGTTCACTAATTTTTTATGGTTGTCTTTTTTGTTATTGACTTTATTACACTTTTACTTTTTGACTTAATTGTTCACTTGACTTTACTTAATTGTTCTTAATATACTTTGACTTAATCGTTAACACGATATGATCGACTTAGTTTACGTTATATATTCTTTGATTTAGTAATCAGGAATGAGGAGATAACAAACGTTGATCTTCGTTTATTCTTGTTTTGATTCTCTGATTCGCAGCGTGTTGTTCGTCTGCAGTACATCGGCCTTTGCAAGGTGTGTTTTTGTTTTAATATTTATATGATTACGGTTTCTTTATCTCGATTAAAACTTCAAATCAATTTAACTCTTATAACTGATTTCTGTTTTTGTAGTTTGGCTGAAGATGNTCACAAATATATTGGATCGAAACGTCCCGTATGTCTAAGTAGACACGATTTGCATTGGTTTATTTATTTATTTCATGCCACCTACACCCGTGGATTGCAGCGGCTTACTGGTCTTTTTGTGTTTTTTAATTTTATTATTAGCCGTTTCTTTATTATTACTAAACTTGTTATATACACAAAACAAAGCACATTTTTAATATTGTATTATAGTAATCAAAAACATTAAACTTTGTATTCTTTGTAAACGTCTTTACATGAAAGAAAGAAAGAAATAAATAAATAAATAAATAAGTAAATAAATAAATAAATAATTATTATTAACATTTCAATATTAATATATTCAAGACTGATGACTCAGTCAAGCGTAAAACAGTTTCTCATGTTAGTTTTGAAAAGACATTGCTGTGCTTTACGTCCCTTACTAATAATAAAATTAAATGTATAAAGCGTTATTGGAAAAAATTTTAAAAACATTTTTAGGTGTGCGTTTTTGATGAAGTAATATAAAAAGCATTTTGATGGAAAAGTGATTGATATTCAGACTATATTGCGTGCATCATTTCATAAATATGTTTTATATGTTGATTGTGAAATAAAACGTAAAAACTTTCTTACGATTAGTGTTTTTACGTGTATTGTATCATTTCGAAAAGTGACTGTTATTAAAATTATATAATATGTATCATTTAACAAAGATCTCAGAGCAAGTTTGTGTCATACAATGCCATCTGTACTAGGAAGACTTATATTAAACGCTTATATTAAACGAAGAAATGATAAAAAATGTTGTTTTATCTCATAAAGAAGAAATTGTACACTAAGACAAAATTATATCTATACAAAATAAAGTTTGGATTTCATTATCTAAAGAATTAAAACAAATAAGCTCTCACGCATTGTACACTCTTGTCGTAAATAACCGATTCAACATAAAAAATTTATTGCTTAAGGACATTCCAACTGCGCCTATATGTGAGGAAACCATTGAAGATGCAAATTGTCTTTTAAATGCAAGTATTAAGTTTAGCAGAAACAACTTTTTCTGAAGAAACAAAGGGAGATGCACTAGATATTTGACAGAAATGAATTTGATAATTTTATAGAAAAGAGACAATATAAAAGAACGGAGAAGAAAAAGCTACAGTAGGCTTTCGACAATATCTTGTTTTGCAGGCAGGAGAATGGCAAAATGCTATCACAACAAAATTGTGGTCGGAACACGAAGTGCATAGTAGATATATCAATTTAAACGAAGTAAAATTTTTAATAATAAGTTAACGATATCTGGCAAATGTGATTGCAGCAGCATTATCAACGGAATTGCAAATGACATTACGACTGGCGAAATGGTTACAATTATCTGCACAAGAAGTACAGGATCAGGCACACGTGGTAAAAGATATTTAAGAATTTCTTTTCATCTTAAATTAGGTCGCGATATATACGAAGGACGCACTACTGTTATGGGACGTAGAAGTGAAACAGGTAAAGAACCTGGCGACCCAGAACCTCCTTATTTATATAAATCGCAAGCCTTTTATGATGCTGTTAAAGAATATACTGATACGCAAGTCTTGAACAAAAATCCCATAATATCGTTGGCCATTAAATGCAAAATGAACCACTTATCGAAATATTATTCACGATGTAGGCATAGATTTATTTTTTACTACATATTGCTTGAAATATCAACTTGATGTTTATAAATAATACGCATCTTTGCATTATGCTTGTATTGCTATTGATGCTATTGGCAATATCATTAAAAAGATAATACATCCTGATAAATCAAAATCTCAACACATATTTCTCTACACTTGCGTTGTTACTTCGCCGGATAAAGTAAAATATCCTGTAATGCAAATGATAAGTGAATCACACACTACATTGTGGATATTGCTATGGTTGATGCAATGGACACAAAGCGATGCTCCTCCTCCACGAAAGGTTACTTGTGATAAGTCAATAGTATTACTTAGCTGTCGTTCGCGCATTCAGTGGTTGCCTTAGTATTGACAAATAAGCTGATGAAATTTGGGAAGATAAAATATTATCCAGCTGTTATATACGTATAAATGTTGCTCATTTTATAAAAATATATGCTAACTTTTTGAAGATTGTTTGTCCAAAAATAAAAACATTTTATTTAGCAAGTAATAGTAAAATAATAGTGGCGCGCAGCGTTGAAGAGGCAGAAAATATTTTATTTCTTATTTTTATTATTGCATTAAGTGACACCGAAGGAAAGTCTCTAGATGGAAAAGACACATCTTGTGAAATTCACAAAGAGAAGCTAACATATATTTTAACAAACGAATTATTCGAGATTACTGAAAATGTTGAAATTACTGATACAGAAGATACTGATCAAGAACTTAAAAACAATGATACAATGATACAAGAAATTGATACACAATTTACAAATCAATGGGAAAAATGAACAAAAGATATTTATACGCGAGCTTTTTCAAATTTGAATGATGGCGATAGACAAAATGCTCATTACTTGCCGGAACTAGGCAACAAAACTTTTGTAAGATATGAAATGGTTTCCTCTCTGGTCAGCTGTGTATCGCAATAAATTCGGATACGGAAGAGTACCTACATCTAGTGTAGCTGTTAAAGCTAAATTTGGCATTATAAAATCGCAATTACTTAAAAATATTAAATTGCCAATGAGAGCGGACCTCTTTGTCTGTAGACATATCGAATTTCTTATAGGCCGATTAAACTTAGTGGGCGCTACTGTGACATCCAGTAATGTAGAAAACAAAACTATCGATGTATTATCAGAAATTGTTGAGAATACAATTTGCGATTCTAATAAGGTTACTATTGTATGTACTAACAAATCACAAATAGAAGAATGTTCTGCATGCGCAAATAACGATATTCCATCAGGTGCACATAAATGTTAAATGCGGAAAAAATGTGCATGTGTTTCCTCCATGTTCAAATGCAATAAATGTGTTACGTCCTGGCCCACGGTTACAGTCGGGCTAAGGTGGAGTAACAGAGAGCTGTCGTTTTTCTCTGTCTCCGCGCAGCAGGTAGGCGATCATATTGCGGCAGAGTCGAGCGAGTTTGTATGCTCTCACGGACAGGTCAACGGCGTATGCCGAACTTACTCTGTTCTATGAGGCCCCGCTCGTCGGTCTCTTTTTAAGTCTAGAAATTCAACTCTACTGACTAAGGACCGTGCGATCAATTGAGGGTGTGAAGTCGATTCAATAAAATGAATTAATTATGTGGAATATTAATTTATTTTTATCGCGTATTCGTTTTGTTACAGATTTCCTCGGTTGGTGTGATGTAGCGTGGATGGATATTGTGTCGCGAATTTTACAAAGAATCGCAGGGTCATCGCTTGGAGGCGGGAGAGAGGAGACGTATGTGTATATATGTGTGTATGTGTGTCGCGAGAGCGTGTAAGGGCCTCCGGCGGAGTTCTACAAATGTAAGTATGTCGGGAGGAAGTATGGCGCCGATTCGTGGCATGGTTACTTAGATTAATCCAGGTCGATTTCTATAATTTCGCGGATTTCTATAGAGCTAGGAAGAAAAATGATATAAACATGACGGACTAGGACAAGTCGGATGTCATTAAGGTACGGGAATCTGACGGAGAGGAGTTTTCTATATGAAGTTGTAGATATCAGGTGAAAGAGGTCGGAGGGATCGATTGTTAGTGGCTTTATTAGATAAGATATTTTATTAGGATCTGCGATTCGGTAAGTGGAGGCTAATTTGAGGAAGTATTGTAATTTAGAGTCGAGCGGTGGAGTGATCGGTCGAGAGGAATCGGCATCTTTGTTATCCGCGTGATTTTTGTCAAGACGAGAGGGCTCAGGGGGCGCTGAAGAGGGGGAGCGAGGAGGTGAGAACGGTGGATTGCTTGCGAGAAGAACAAGGGAGGGTTGAGTATCTGCGGGAGGATCGGGACTTATAGGTGAGTAAGAAGGGGATTCATACCGCGAATCGTTGTCGTAGTGTGTGTCTGTATGTATGTCGCCGTGTGAGGTTGCGTGAGAGGTGCTTGTGTGCGAGTGCGTCGGTGAGTGTGAGTGCGCGTGAGATGGATTTGTGTACGTATCGCAGGGGTTTTTTATATTATTTGTCGTTGTTGTCGTTGTTATCCGCGTGATCAACGTTGGAACGTTTCTCGAGGGTGGTAGGCATCGGACTTGTCCGGCTCAGCTTTGTCCAAGGCGAGCGCAGTAGCTCGGCGCAAGGCTCGGTTCCGCCGATTGCGCCTTTATTGTCGCCCGTAAAGTGTATTTGCGAGGTTCCACTTAAATCAATTATTTAATTGATAAGCTGCAAGAGTCTTATTTGCTTGAGTAATCCGCAGTTGAGCCTTCAAGGTACGAGGAAAGGAAGAAAAAATTTGTTTACAGCAAGTTTCTTGTTCGCTGAGAATACGAAATTAAAATGGAGAATTGAAGATTATCCTGAGGGATTCAAAACCGCGGATGTCTATCAGAAGTCATCCAGAACGATTCAGGATCGCGGATATCCTTTCTGATTAAGAAAGAAGGCTATCTTAGACAGTCCAGTACTGCGGCTGCTGTGTCTGATTCGTGCGAGACGTTATCGTTTTTATTTCGCGAGTACGTTCTCGGAGCTCTCTGAAAAGCAGCTGCGGGTTTTTCTCTTTTCCTCAATCTTTATTTCTAGTTCGTGGAACCTCAGTAATCAATTGGTTTTTTAAAAGCATTTACTAAGGTAAACGTACCAATACTTGGACAGTTAAGAACGGAAAATATGTTAGAGTATTTTTCAGTTATAAATTCGAATTCTATTGATTGATTTAGCAATTTTATGAAAAATCGTGCTTATTTTATTACTTTTTTAAACAAGAAAAAACATTCTTACGTGTAATAATTTTTTTAAATATTAATAATCCGTAACCTTACAATGGCCCAATACTTGGACATCTTAATCAGTGTGTTCCAGTGTCCCGTTTTTTGTGTCCCATTACATGGACATATGATGAAACACCAATGATCAGGATGTT
>NW_018020985.1:80205-95917 GCF_002006095.1 Pseudomyrmex gracilis | reverse complement strand
CCGCTCTTCAACTTCTTCTCGTTTGATACGTTTAACTTGTTCCTTTTGTAAATAATACATTTCCCACTCTTCAGACGTACCAACAGAAGGAATATTTTCTTTTCCCTTTGGATTTTTTTTCGATTTCANTTTATCAGGAAATATGAAGTGCTTTTCAAATGGTGATTGAATTATTTTTGTAACTTGAGTATCAATACAATTTTCTGTAAAAAAATATAAATGTGATAGGCAGAATAAAGTATTTCATTTTTGAGTTTATGTTGTTTTGAATNTTTTAAATTAATTTTAGAAAGCTTTACCATCCTGATCTACATCTATCTGTATTACGTCTAAAGTGTCTAATAATTCCGGACTTGTAATCATAGGAATATCTTGTAAATTTATCTCTAATATGCCATCATCAAGTAAATTAAAAAATAATAATTATTATATTTTAAAAAGAAGTACTACTTATATAAAACAATTTAAAAAATATTATATCATACATGTATGTAATATTACTTATAAATACCACAAGCTTTTTTTTAATTTAATCCAAAATTGGAATAGGCCATCATTTTGCTCTTCATTTACTTTCCAGTTACCACTGCTTTCTGCATTTTTAAAATCTTGAAGAATATTAATTGGCACTGCATTTTTAAAATCTTTTAAAAGATCTTGATTTGTAGACTTTAAATTAAGATTTTTTTCATTATACTGTACTGTATCATGATTGTGATCTTTTAATTCTTTATTTTTCATTTTATTAAGAATATTATAATTGACTAAGTCGGGATTAAAAGGTATCAATCNTGCTGCTCTAAATCCTTCTTGTACAATACTTGAAAAATTAACATTTTCCATAGCTGTTGCCAAAATGGAACAAAAATTTGCATTTTTGACACATTCTAAATGATTATCAAGTCTCCACTTTTCAAGATGTTTTTTATATGCAGATTTTAGTGGATGAAACACAGCTATATCTAGTGGTTGGAGAATATGAGTAGAGTTTGGAAATAATGCAATTAGTTCAATTTTATGAGTTTTACAGAATTGGCACAATGGATAAGTGATGTGAGATGAATGGCCGTCAACATACAAAATTACTGGAAACACTACATTGTTTTTTCTTAACCACGGGTAAAAGCAATTTGCAACATATTCATAAAATCCTGATGTCATCCATCCTTTTTCAGATACACCAACAAATCAATCTTTAGGTACAGATTTGCTAACAGTATATGGCATTCTTTGATATGGAAATATAACCATTGGAGGAATGACAATACCATCACCTCTCACCATAAACAATACAGTTAAATTTTGTCTTTCGTTTCCATTTACTATTTTATACACTGCTTTTAAACCTCGCTTCACAATTACTTGGTTTGGTTTCGGGCAAAAGAAAAAAGCAGTCTCATCACAATTAAACACACGTGATGGATCTATGTTAAGGAGGTCCAATGTTTCTAAATGCTTTCTCACTTTTTCAAACCATTGACGTAATGCCTCCTCAGTAACTGATGCTCGACTATAAGTCAAATTCTGAGCTAATCTTTCCGATAAATTTGGATGTCTATGCTTAAATGATTCATACCAGTGCCTGCCTGGCCTTCCATCTCTAAATGGAACTTCTTTTTTAGTATCTATAACAAATTTTTGTACTGTATTAAGTAACTGATCCTTTGTTATAGNAAAACCTCTGGAACTGCACTCAAATATCCACTCGCAAATTAAATTTTCTTCATTTTCAGTTAACACAGTCGCAGGACCTTTATTAGCATGTACTGGACACTTATTGTTTTTTTTTAGCATACAACGTACTTTTAGGTACGCCAAAAGTTTTTGCCGCTTTACGTAAAGAAATTCCATTTTTTATTGCATTCAATGCTTTGTCAATACATTCTTCACTATAGTTTTTTTCTTTGCAAATCTTTCTTGCTTTTGGCATATTTCTTAAAAATCAATAAAAAATAGATAAAATAAGTAAAAAAAGAAAATTAACCTTATTAAGTAAATCATTTTAAGGTTATATTTACCCACGCTTTTTTTATTTACCCACGATAATAGTTAAATTGTATACAATAAATTAAAAATTATTATTAAAATGAAGATAAAAAATAAAATATACTTACAGAAGAATAAAAATACACAAAATAAAAATTATTAAATTGTTAATTGTGGTATTTTTCCAACACTTCACTTGCTTGAGTGACATGTTATGATACATTTGCATGCGTGGTCAAGTTTTGGGCCGTTCTGCAATTTCACTGTACTAATACTTGGACACGTAAATAAAAAAAGATACGAATTTTTATTGTAATTGTTTATTTAAAAAACGAACTTACTATATGTCATTTTTCTAAAACTATATTAATTATACCAATATACAATATATTATTGATAATACTTGCTTAAGTAGAAGTTAAAATTTCTTAGTAAATCCTATAAAGAAACTACCAAAACTAGTACAAACCAAAAAGTATAAGAAATAAAATTTTTTTACACAAATGTTACAAGTTTAATAACAAAAACGTATNTCAATATATTTTGTGAAATATTTGAGCATTTAAATAAAATAATTTNTTAATGGATAAAACGAACATTAAATGTAATATTTAATAGTATGTGCATTAGTGGCTAAGTATTGGGACATGTCCAAGTATTGGTACATTTACCTTACTTGGTTGAGCGGCAGTGGTGTCAGGTTGGCTGCAGACACTCGGGAGGGTTGAAAACCAGTGCGGCTTCGGTGTCTTGGTTTTGGCACTCACTGCACCGAACTTCACTTTTGAAACTCTTTGCACCATGACACTCCCGACTCTTAAGATCAGCGGCTCTTATATGATTCCGGTTCTGAGAGTCCCGGCTTATATACAATTTTGAGTAAGCGGGGACTCTCTTAATCGGAAAACTCAGTTGAGCTTTGCTAGTTCCTATTTGTTAGTTAATGGTCGGGTGAACTTTGTGAGATCGCCAATCGGTGACGATCTCTCGCCTCGGCTCGTCCGATTTTTTGGAGAAGGGAAAAGGGAGAGTGTTAGTTTCCGATCACGCCACATAGACCTTTTGCTATTTGTTTATAATAAAATTTTTGTATATTATTCATGGCACCGGAGTTCTATTTGCCCCGGCTGCACTAAATTTTATAAGCGGTGTTCTTCTTGGCCCGGAGATATCCCGGTTTGTTTGGAAAGCTGCTCAGAGTGTTTAAACAATAAATTTTTCTTGCTTGTTATAGCAAAATTCCGGGTTATTACTAGGCGCGGTTTATCTTTTCGGGCGCCGATATGATTTCCGTTTGCTCTTCTATCGTTTGGAGTCTAAGTTTCCAGACGATAGGAGACCCGTTCGAGTTATTTATTGCTTTTTATTATTTACTAAGAAAAGGGTTTGTTATGCGTTGGCGCGTCACGTTGCAAGAAAAAGGGGACCGTGGAGTCTCCAGGACGTAACAATGGAGAAGAAGAAGGATATGGTGAAAAGCGCATATGTAGATCGTGTGAAAATCTATCACCGGAAAATGTGAATACCACAACTTGCATTACTAGAATCAACATTGACACCAATAATAAACAATAGTAAACAAATTGAAAACTGTTTTGTGTGTTCAAATAATTATTTTCCATCAGGCGCATACAAATGTTTGCATATGCAGAAAAAATGCGCACTTGTTTAGTGCATGTTCCAAGCCAATCGAAGGAGAAGCAGAAGGATATGAAAAACGCATTTGTATTGCATGTCATCGTTTATCACTAACTAATGCACAAGATATTTGAACGAAGTAGAAAACTGGCGTGAATTACCAAAATCGACATCAAAATCTTACTATCTGCGCAGAACCTTTAAGGACAGTGAATTTTTATTGCATGAGAAACTCAGCAAAGTTCCAATTTTAAGCAACGGAAATTCGCTATATTTAAAACCAATAAATATAAAAGGCAGAAAAATTACTCTTGCAAATACTTGTGCTTTTGACAGCATTTTTCAATTATTTTTGTCAGCAGTATACGATAGCAAAGTATTTTCTATCAACTATCTGTGACAAAATGACAAAACAGAATTTATTTTTTCAAATGATACGTAATACATTTCTAAAAGGAATTTCAAGACAGACATATTCTTTGCGTGCCACATTTTTACAAGAAATTTTTCCTATTGAAATAGGACCTCATAACTGCACCTTTATCAATTGTGAAGTAACTGCTGCTTATTTGTGTGTAAAATTATTTTCAACGACTCCATTCATTGTTTTACACAAAGAATTTTTGGAAATTATAGAAAAGCAGTTTCTTCTCGGTGGAAGTTCTTCTTGCTGTCAAGAAAACTGTACAGGTTCCGAAATTACAACTCCACTACAAGCAGATAAAACTTTAGATTTAGATTTTTTTATATATTTAGAGTTTATATATATACAGGGTGTCTGACAATTACTTTAACATTTCTCGTAGGCAGATAGAAGGAGTAAAACTGAGTCGAAAAGTTCTGAACCATTTTTTTTCTATTACATATAAGTAGTATGTAGGCACTCATGGCGCGTCAAAACAAACCCTTCACCTGGCCAACCCCCACCACTTCTGGCGCCATTGCCCCACCAGGGTGGTTTCCCCTTTTTGGGGGTGATTGGCCACGCCCACTAGAGGGGATAGAAATGTGACATGATCTATGACCCCATAAATTTTTTTAAATTTTTTATAATTTTCTAAAAATGTGTATTTTTAATTTTTTTGTTGAGGAATTTGTGTGGGAGGAAAGTTCGAGAATGTTCTCGAGTAAGAATTCTTTATTAAAAGAGTATATATTTATTGAAAAATCCGTTTTGAAGCGTAGCTGGTAATGGCGGCGCCCTGATGTTGTTGCCTCGTGCGTTCAAACGTGTATGAGACCAAGTTGGCGTCGGTTGAGTGAGGAAGTGTAAGGGCGGGGGTGGCATCGATCCCGAGAAGGATCAATCAGCGTCTGGGCACTTATGGCTCTCAATGAGCGTGAAGCAGAGTTGAGGGCGTCTAGGCGAAATAGAAATCGAAATAGAAGTAGGCGTCGCAAGACTGTGACTAGAAAGTCAGGGTTCTGATGTAATATAAAAATAAATTTATGTGTCCGTTGCGGATTTTTTTCTGAACGATTTTTATCTGCGCGAACTTGTACGTGCGGGTTGACACGTGCGTGCCGATGAGCAAACAAGAACATAATTTTTTTGAAGACAAAAAATGGTTTATGACTTGGGACAAGACGCCCGTTAAATCTGCATATTTGTGGGGGGTAACAAGAGCGTGCCGATGTATAGAAGAGAATATAATTTTTTTGAGGAAATGAAAACAGTTTACAACTTGCGACCATTAAACCTGCACGTACTTGCTCGCGCGAGAAACTTCGAGAAAATTCTACGAGAGTTTTTGATGGATATTTAATGTAGAATAAAATGTTTATAAAAATGTGTGAGGAGTTTAGGAATAGGTTTCTTGGGAAAAATAACAGAAAACAACATAGTACAGTTATTCGATATAGATATATTTTGAATATATAAAAGAAAATACAAGATTACAGTGGATTATTTTTTTTGTTTTACAAGTACAGTATTGAATATAGTGTTCAGGAAAGTGGGTTTGTACATTGTTGGATTTTGTAGAGAATATTTTACGAAATAAACATATAATTAATTTGTCGTTGGCGTCGAAATTTTCGGAAAACAGTTGTAAAAATTGGGAAAGGCTATATTCGTGAGCCATAAAATAGAGAAACACACAGCAATAATGCCCGCACGTTTGCGAGAAATATCCTTGAAGTTGAGTCATGTTCCATGTGTGCATTGCGGAGTTTCTTTGAAGTCGCAAAAGGAAGCGGGAATCTGACGGCGGTATTCCATAGCTGTCGAAGTAGGTAGCGTGTCTGTTTCCATCGAGGAAGAAGGCAACCCAGTGGGTTTCTGGTTGATTGTGATTGTCTGTGTTAGCGACGATTGCTGTCCACTTTGTCTACACCCTGGGCAATTTGTCGGCTGGATAAACTTTCGTGTGTCCAGATATTTGCAGTTGTCGCAAAGTTGACAAGTTGTCTTGCAATATTTCTTTCGTATTTATTATTTCGATACAGGTAGTCGCGAGAATGCGGAATGAATTGCATGTATCTCTTCTTGTACCTCTGTTTGTACAGCGACGTTGTTTAGGCAAGAGATGGGCAATCGACTTCACTGTACGTATCTTTTTCTGTTAGTTGTTCTTTTCCCTTCTCCTCCTCCGTTTTGATGTCGTCAGATTGTATCATGCTGATCTCATCGCTGACGAAGCCGCTATCGAGATGTTCTTCTTCTTCAAGTACAACGCTGTTTAGGTTTAACCAGCGTTTTAACTGAAAAGCGTTACGTAGAGCGCAACTAATGTCCGATGAGCGAACTCCGTGATACAAACACTGTGATATGTTCTCTTCGCTTTTCAAGATGGATTTGAACGACGGAGAGAGAGCTTCCAGATTATATATGTTTTTAGACAGAAGCTTTTCTAAGAAATCCATTTTTTCTTTGCCTCTGGTGTAGATGACGGGAACGTATTTGGTGACTTCTCGAAGATGTCTCATGAGATATTTGAGATTAGTTTCACCGTCAAACCATTCGATACCGTGATAGATTCGTGTAAGCCAATCGTTGCAACGTTTTGATTTTTGCGGTAATTCGGTGAACGAGAACGGAGGCATCAAGATCCAATTTCTGAAAATCGGTCGGTCTACCGCGACATACGCAACTTCTTTTGGAATAAATACACACACGACGCCGCGAAATCCTTGCATTTCTACGATCACAGCACCTTTATACTCGGACATCGTGAAAACGAAGCGAAGATAACGGAGACTAGAACAAAACTGAAATTTCTCCACAAAACGCTTGCGACAAAAGGCGTAGTAGTAGTAGAAAAGTGGTGGGGGAAAAATATCTTGGGGTTTTACGCATGTGCGGGAATATGATTATCCGTTATAATTTACAATGATTCGGCAAAAAATCGATTTCCAAAACACTATCGAATTCCGCATAAACAAGACAGTTAATAGTCGTTTTGAGAGCTTTTTCGAACCGTGCTTCAATTCGCAAACTACTGTGCTTCACGAGATTCCAATGTTCGACGCAATTGGCCGATAAGTCGAGAGTGAGATGAAAAGCGAAGAGTGTGTATCCGCGAGCATAAGCATCTTTGCTTATAGCATTGCCTTTGTTTAGAAAATGAATATCCGTTTCTGAGAAAAGAGTACGAAAAGCCTCGATGTAGAGAGAAAAGTTTTTTGAAAAAGAAGGTTGTAACGGTAGGGACTTGCATTCCATCGACGTAAAGCGATAGGAAATATATATATTAAAGTTTTTAAAATTAAACGGATTAAGTTTACTATCGCCGTTAAACGCCTTATTTTCGACAAAACCGATTATCATCCGCTTCGGCAGTTGACCGAGTATGGCGTTGTCAATTGATTCCCTCACCACTCCTCTGTGGATCGTAAACGATTTAATTTCAACTTTTGTGAGAGGATACTTTGCAGTGGTTTTGCTCAGCATTTTAGCGTGAGCTAATAAAACTCCAGCGCTTAGTTTTGCTCTCCTCATGATCAAGGTGGCGTCTACAATACGAACTTTTGTCTGCGGCGTAGATTCCATGAGACAGAAAGAATCCTTCGAGCGAATGAGTCTTAGACGCATTTCCACGCCATTAATCAAGAATTTATCCTGATTGAAAACGTCGCAATGTAGATGTCCTATGAGATCCACAGCACGGTTATTTTTGAAATACTGCATACGTCTCACGAGAGCGGGGTTCTCAGGTGGAGCATCGAAGCCATCATCCATCAGCCCCGGAGGATCGCTATCCCATAAACAGGTGGTGAGATGAGAGGATTTTGCTTCTGAAGAATAATTCAACAATGTCTCGAAATAGACTCGATACGCGTAAGCATTGTTCGGAGGCAACACAAGCTTTTGATTGAAGTACACATCAATTTGATTGAACATGGAATGTAAAAAGTTATTTACAAGCCCTACTTTATGCTCTGCAGCAGAAGCTGTAGCCGAAGTAGCCGGAATAACCGCTGCGGGGGTTTGCAATATCACGCGAAGACTGAGAAGAGTATGCGCGAGATCTATGTAATCTTCATCATGTCCCGGTACGACAAACTCCACGGGAGCGTCGTCCGCAAGAGTTGACAAAGGTTTGTAATGAATCCATTGCGAACTCTCGATACTGGTCTGAGTGGGCGGTAGAGTGAAAAGATCAAGTTCGCTTTTGAAACACTCACACGAATGAGTATGGAAAAAATACATTTTGCTTCGTTTACGAGAATATATCGCTCACGGTTCGTTTTTTGCTCACGCGGCGTTTGCTAGTTTTTGTCGCGCACTTCTTCTTCTTTTTCTTCTTCTGAATTCCTCTACTCGTTGAGCGTTTAATTGCTCGAGTTTTCTTTTTTCTTCGCACGGAAGCCGATTTCTTGTTGGTGCTACTAGCACGACGCTTGATCGCGAAGTGAACGGGGAGCTCACCAAGGTCAAACTGACCCGGGCGTTTCTTTGCAAGGGGTATATATCCCGACTCTCGCATTAAGCTGTTTATTTTTTCTTTTGCTTGTTGTTTGAGATTGTCACGTGATTCTTTGAAACGACTGTTAACTGCTTCTTTTAGCAAAATATTGTTATCCCCCACATCGTCTATTATTCTCACACCGGCGCGTAGAGCTTCTTTTCCGATCGCGCGCGCTCCGCTAGCCAGGTAGGGAAGCACCCTCTTGAACAATCCGCCGAGAAAGCTTTCGATACCGTGACCACGTTGATACGTCGATCCCGTGAACTCTCGGAACACCGCCCCCGCTCTGCATCTCGTAATATTCCATATAATGAGCCATATTCTACTCGAATACGCGTTTAAAGTGTAACGTTACCGTCAACGTGCCGAACTAGAATGGAATAAATTTTCCAAATTGATCTCTTATATCTATTTTTATCACGCGGAAATTTGTTTTACGAAGCGGAATATAATTTCCAGGCAAGTAATGTTTTACCTGATTAGAACCGTACTTATCCGTGGTATTGTTAGTAATTCGAAGAAGCGGTGTTAGCGCATCTACGGTTATGTATGACTCGCAAATGTCGCAATAAACAAATAACTTGTCGGGGATAGCACGAGCCAAGCTGATTGGTTCGAAACTATCAACACCGGCAGCTTTGTCTACTACGAAAGGTGTATTAACAGAGGATGATTCAAATCCGAGTATACGACGCAAGTTGTCGCTAAGCTTTACACTATGAATTTGATTGCATTTGTCTTCTTTACATGTAAGCGATATAGAAACTTTATTACCATATAGAGGATTCAGTGACCATGTAATATGTGTTTTTTCTTGAGAGCACGAATGATTTATAGCTTCTATAAGATCAGCTTCTGAAGAATAAATTCCCGACGAAATTGAAATGTTAACTGAAGAAATATTGCCGTTAGGAAAGGTATTCGCGAGCGTTATCAGAGCTGCATCTTTGCGTAAATGTAAAAAACTAGAAGGAAACTGAATTTCGCTGAGAGCAAATTCTTATTTTCCTTGCAAATCTATACGGCGAGGTAATTCTGTGGTAAAACACGAAGTGGTGTTGTGCGGGAAGTAAAGCATACTGCTATTGCTCGGGAAAACTACGAAAAAGTGTTCCTCTATTGTCATCATTATTGTCGCCATCATTGTCTTGTGCAAGCGTTGTTAAACTCGAAGCCGGAATCCACGAGTTGAATTTAGACGGATAACCTTGCCAGCTAACTAGCAGTTACCTATTACGGCCCCGACCTTTGCTCTTTATCATCCGATCAACGATGAAAGTTTCTTCTTGTAGGTTTTTAACAACAGGAGCCAGTTCTTGCTCGTAGAAAATTCCGTCTATAACCTCATCCGCTAAATCACTCAGCTCGTAAACGCGCGGATTTTGCCACTCGAGAACACGATGAATTCGAAATATCTCTTTGCTCCACTTGGCCTTGTATCCCTTCTCAAAGGCGGCTTTCGCTCTATTGACACGTACGAGATCGCCGACGGAGTATTTAGCTGCTTTTGCTTGCTGTTTTTTCTAACGATGCCACGTGTTTTCGCGCGCAATATTCGCGTTTTCCATCGTAACATCCGCGGGTGTCATGCGTATGGAAGAGTGCGGCGTATGGTTGTACGCGTGACCAATATCCTGCAAGACATCGAGGTAACGTTTCGTGTTTTTGTGCGTGAAGTAGCGCCACATACGCTCTTTTAGCGTTCTATTGAAACGCTCAATCACGGCTGCTTTAACGTCTGGATTACGCGCCACACGGAAACGAATTCTTTCTTCCTTGATAAATTTTTACAGCGGATGCGCGATAAATTCTTTACCTTTGTCGGTTTGCAGATATACGGGTCTTCGTCCGCCACTTTTCGAGAGCACGCGTCGAAACGCACGAAGGACTTGAGCACTTGTTTTGTTTTGTTCCACCCACGCGAATTTGCTGAGCACGTCGATAATTGTCAGTAGATAGCAATATCCGTCGTTATAGCTTCGCAAATTTCGCAATTCTATCAAATCAGCCTCCCAGAGATCGTCGATATTCGTCACGTTGTAATGCAGTCGGGGAAACTTTCGCCGCACGGGACGATGTAGCGTGTAAGCATCTTGCGAACGAAGCCAGCGAACAACGTCCTCGCGCGAGTAATTCGGTTTAGCGGTTCGCGACAAATTTTTCGTCGACGAGTAACCGGCGTAATGCGCGGGATTATAATACAACTTGTCAAGCGTTTTGTTTACATTTCGTCCCACGTGAGCAGCCGTCTCGGAATCCCGATTTGTATCTTTTTCTTGTTCTTGTCGGTGGCACGCTAATCCCATTCTTCTTCTTGTTCAATACTATGCGGAGATTTGCGCTTTGTTCTTTTTCCTCCTTTTCGCAAAAAGCGTAAATATTTAGGATTTCCCACGTATTGAGGAGGCGTGTTTATGTCGCGAAGTAAATGAGCGAAATGAATGGCTCTCGTTATTCCAGCGGTTTTTCTTTCTCGCATTGCGTCGTTTACAAGTTCCACAATATTTGCTCCCACCAATTCTGGACTCTTGGTCACGATGCTGCCTTTGTTCCATGTGATCTTGACGGGAACAGCCGTTTCGATCAAATAATTCAAAAGCATTCGCGCTTTGGGGCGGTAAGTTTTTGAAATTGTTTCTATTATAAATTAAAATATAGTTAGACCTTTCTGCCTTTGGACTGCAGTTAGTGGCAGTAAAATAAATAAACTTAATAAAATGAAATTATTCATTTATTGTGGAACGTTTCGATCGTCGATTGCGATCATCCTCAGCCACGCTGAATAAATACAAGAAAATCACAGAATTAAGAAAACAGAATAATATGGTAGAAAAAGTCGCATACACACCTCAATAGACTAATAAATATACGTTACTAAATGACGAAAACATGAGAGACGTCAAAAACAGCAATACAAATTAATGAATNTCAAACTTGTCCTTGCATCGTATCTATAATAAAATGAAAAATTGAACAATAAATAAATGGANAAAGGAAAAATTAAACAATATAGTCAGAAAAATATCAGTTAAATTAAAAGTTGAATTAATCAATACGAAAAAGTCAGAAAAATTTTTTTCAAGAAATAAAATAAAATGAGTCAATGATAAAAATATAAGAGACTCACTGTCAAATTGATAGATTAAACAACAGTCGTTGAAATCTCTCACATATCCATACACGTAGTAACGACACAAAGGTCTCGGCACAAACATCTCGTTCGAAGAACAAAATACAAATACGGGAATAACACGATAGAAAGGCCGAGATTATAATAAATAAATATGAGAAGGAAGAGAGAGCGCAGACGCAAAATCAATTGCTCAACTTCAAAATCAGAGGAGAGTAAATCGGATCGAGTAAATTGGTATCATTCATTAAGTTAATGCTTTGTTTCTGCATCTTAATATGCAGCATCTCCGATATTAGTCTTTTATGATAATGCTGCTCTCTAAATGAATAATTTCATTTTATTAAGTTTATTTATTTTACTGCCACTAACTGCAGTCTAAAGGCAGGAAGGTCTAACTATATTTTAATTTATTATTTTACTGCCATTTTTCCAATTAAATTGTTTCTATTATGTTTGTTATAGTTTTTTGTTCGCGAGAGCTCGTTGCGCTGCTGTTGTTAAATGAAATATCTGCAAACGATACATTTTTCTTCGGAGGTGACTGATTAATCCGTTGATATTGATTATTATTATTATTATTGTGTCGTAATGGTGTTGAATGTTTTGGTAAAACAGAGGATGTTTGAGGCAAAGCGTCCATTGGTTCTTCCGCGTCGTGAAATAGTTCTCTCATTTCCTCGTCGTCCTCTTTCTCCTCTTCCCTTTCTTCACCAGTCACAGCAGTTGTTTCCGCCACGGATGGATCTTCTTCTTTGCGCTTTCTCGCTTTTTGGATAAAATATAGATATCGACGAAATACTTCGCTGTACAATTTCCATTTGTTACCTTCATCAACAGGGGAATCGAGAATACGTCTCATCTCCGCGTCGAGACGCGAGAGCACGGTTCCGGGAGTGCGTGTGATATTAGCAGTGGTATATTCTCTTGCCATTCGGTGTTACATTCTTTCGAGATTATCCGTGGAAATCAGCACTATTTTTTTAGCCCGTTCCATGATTACTCGATAATTCGAGATAAGAAAGCTGAGAGTATGGGCCCGATGATGTACGGTAAAAAGCCTCCTTGTTGCACCAGCAGGTTTCTCTTGCACCTCCAAGTACCTTTTTGTTCCGCGATACGTCGCAGCGCCGTTTTGTATCGGATTAAGCGGTTCTTCTCTCTTTTTTCGAGCGGTACATTACCTCTGAGCGTATTGTGTACACACTCGCGAATACACGCGATGAATTTGTTATCAGCGTTTCGCAGAAAAGAAGCGCGTTGATTTTTATTTAGAAGACACAGAGCTTTTAGTAGACAGATGTTTTTTCCACCGAGAGAGCGCTTAGCTCTAATATGNGCCTTTTGTTGCTTCTTCCGCTCCTTCGTCGGCATCGTAGCTTCAAATGATGCCCTTCCCTCGAGTGCTTCGGGTTTTTATACTATTCGTTTGTTTTCACGCGAGGGATCTGCGGGGTACGTACACGTAATGACGCGGATCGTTGGGAAAGATGCACGTTCGAAAACGATATTTGTCCGGTGTTGATTGTTTCAAATCGAACAGTAAATAACCGTGAGGACGCGAAGTGGCGTCGTAGTACGCTTCTTCCAAAAACTTTGCGTCGTCGGGATAAACTTGACGCGCGAAATGGCGAATTTGCGCGCGATTGCGCGGGTTCTTGAAAAGCACAATGTAATTCGCATTTAGCGAAATATCGTGTTGACCGCGTCCCTGATGAAAGAGATTTTGTGAAATAAGTATAACGCTAAGATTTTTATGATGGCTACTCTTGGTAAACAATTCAACGATCACTTCGCACGACGACGATTCTCGCATAAGATCGTCGATTAGTATTAATTTCGCACAAAGCGGGTCGTTCGAGTAATCTTCCGGGCGGGGTAGTCCTTCGCGAAATTTGATTTTACATTTTTCCATCTCGCGTTGCAACTCGAGATAGGCTTCTTGCCACTCGCCGTAATAAAATAAAATTCTCCCGAATTGAATAGTCGCCATTTTCGGCAAATAACGGAGAAAAGTTTTTACAAAAATTGTATGTATGTATGTATGTATGTATATTGTTTATTGCTTTCCGACAAACCGGATTTACAAGGCGTTTTTTGAAGAAACGTACCCAAAACTTTACAGACTCTCGCCGCTTATCTCTAACTTATTCTATCTTAATTTAACCTTACTTACTCTAACTTAACCTAGTTTCACAAGATGACGAGGCCGCGTGTCTCCACCCCTTTTCACCCCACACACATACACCCCCTTTCGGGCTTCCGTTTCCTTTCGCCTTTCATGACCAGTTTTTCCCCCTCTTCCCCTCTTCGTCTCCTCACAAACCCTGTCATCCTTCCATCTCCTTCCTTTCACTCTCTCTCCTTCCACATTCCAGCAGTCATTTCCCTTCTCCCACTACACTCTTTCCTCTTCTCCTTCTCCCTACCCCTCTGAGTCCTCTCCTCTCCCTCCCTCCAACCCTCTCCTTTCTCTTTCCAACCCTTTCATGTCTTTACAAAAATTGTTTTCTCGCATCTCGTAGGACCGCAAACGATTGACGTCCAGGGATGTTTCCAGCGCACGTCCATTTCGAAGACACTGCAAATTGCCGCTTGTATAACTCTTAAATTAAACTGTTTTTGGTTTGCGATGAGCTCACCATCGCGCGTCGGGCCCCGCGGCTGCCGCGTTTTGCCGCGAAAATCAGCTAAGTTTCGTCGCGGCAACGATGAGCTTATTCCGAATGATTGAAAAGCTGTTTTCATGAAAAATCAGCTTATTGTCGCCCGTGCAAAAATAAGCTTGTCAAACGCGCGCGCCAATATAAGCTTATAGCTTTTTGTTGAGGTTATATCAAAAAGTTTCTAAGGATAAAAGAAAACAGAGATCGGGAAAAAGCAATCTTTTAATTTTGTTTTTAATAAAAATTTAATAACACTAAAATATTACGTTTTACAAAATGTGTACATATTGCTTAATCTACTAACATGTACAAAAACCTCGCATTTTATAACCTTATTTTTTACACACGGTTGTTAAAATAACATATATTTTTCTTTTATTGTACAAAGCGCTTGTTTACATTATGACCTATTTGGACGGAAAACATATATACAATTTTAACTCTTACTAATACGTTTAAAATATACAAACTATTTACAAGAGGATGCGCGGAAAAAAGTCTTATTCTAAGTAGCCGTATGGAACGGAGCGTCGCTCGTCGATAAATCTACGTTTCAGCGAAACCGGCGAGCAGATTTTTGATTCGTCCCGCGTCACAATCTCGTGAAACGCGGTGCGACGAATCGCTCTAAAATGCAGATTTATCGACACATTTTTTTCTTTTCTTTCTCTTCTCATTAACATTTCTCTAACGCTATTGAAATTAATTATGCGGGAGGTTGCGGAATTGAGAGTTATTCCCTTGATTTTACACACCTCCCGCGCGCCACCGTCCGGAGTACGAACTACGTACGCGTAAAATTTCGGGCCATCGGATACAAACGACTTGATGTAACTATTACGGCCGTAGACTTCGAGCTTGTCCGTCATATCGTCCAGGAAATTTTCCGTACGCGGTTTGTATTCGCCGGGTTCTCCGCTGCTCACATAAATACACGAATCTGTATCGTAATAAAGAACGAGCTCGCCTAAACTTTCTAAATATTCGTACAGTTTCAATCGCGTCTGTACCGTCGTGTACGCCGCTATTATCACGTTGGTAATCGGATAAGGCGAATACGACCGCTTCGTTCCGCATTTGCCACGAAACATATATTACCTCGTCATTCACAGGTAATATATCGGTTACCTCGTGCTCGGGGCTCGACAATAGCGATACGAGACGTTCTTGTGACTTTACCACCTCGGTACTCGTCAAGTTCGATCGGTGCCCGAATTTTCCCCAAAACGAATTGAGGCACCCGGGAAAAAATGGATTAAATCTAAATAGATCTAATTTAAATCTAACAAGATAAAAAAAATGGAAAAAGAGATCTAATTACATCTAAGTAGATATAAAGTTGATCTAAACAGATATAAATAGATCTATGTAAATTTACACTT
>NW_018020985.1:73278-79385 GCF_002006095.1 Pseudomyrmex gracilis | reverse complement strand
GGGAAAGCGCCGGTTTTCAACACGTAAGGGTATAGAGAACACACGTCTACGTAACGTATTTTCTCCGTACCCGTAACTTCGCGCCGAATCGCGATGTTTCCCGTTTGACCGCCGAAAAACGCGTCACGCGGTGAAAGCGGTTCAGCCGCGAGCATCAAATGTTGGTCTAAATACGCTCACATTTCGCGATTTTTTCGCATATCGCGATCAAAAGCGCACTCCCATTTCTTCGTCACGATGTACCCTCGTTTGCGAAGACGCCATAACGTTGTCAGTGTACGCTCGTATCGCGAGTTTATCGTGTCGTACACTTCGCGCTCCCCCGTGCAGAGACGTTTGTCGCGTTCCGTTCTAAAACACACGGAACACCCGTGCCAAAAGCAGCCGTGGTATTGCAACACGTGACGCTCACCGTTCGCCGTCTTGTAATACCCGTCGACGGGAATGCCTCCGACTTCCGCGAGACGATGTTCTCGCCCGTGACCCGCGTGAACAATGATGCGGCCGAGCGCGCGCTCTTTCCACACCAGCCACTGCAGAGCTTTGCGGGATTGCGTATCCGCGAAGCGATATCCGCCGCGAGGAATGACGCCGATCTCTTCCTCACGTAAAAAGTTTTTGCGGAAAACGCGCATACATGTGGAAACGATGGTCGTGCATTCTTCGAACGGACATACGTTTCCACACTCGAGAAATATCTTGCGGAAGGCCATGCACGCTCGCCGCAAGATATCAACGTCGTTAAGACAATAACGAACTATCTCGCGTTGAAAGTCAAAAACTGCGTTTTTGCGCATCTGTTCCGCGTGCCACGACAAAAAACGTTCGCGTTCTTTGCTAGACATACTATCCGGCGAGTATCATTTAACGGCTGGTAACGGACCGACGTACGACTGATTCGCGAGTGTGTTAAATAAATGCGGAAAATATCCCTTTTCCACTCCACCCCGCAAACCGAAAGTTTTCGGCAGAGCTGACAAAGGCATCGGCATGTAGTTGATACTGTCAATAAATTTCGTACGCCCGGCCGTTAATACGACAATCTTCATCCCGTTTAATATTACTCGTGGATCCAAATCGACACGTTTTTCCGTGATGTAACGAAGGATGAACTTTGCGTCGAACGTCTTGGCGTTGTGCGCGATGCAGATAATCTGCTTGAAACATTTTGTCATTCTCGTAACGAAATCGACGAATTGCCTCACCGGATCATCGCGGAACACGAATTCGTGCACACCGCACCACTGGCAACGTACCGTCATGTCGTCCTCGCCCGCACACGCGACGCAAATCTGCTGTGCGACGCAAAGAGTGGGCACGTGAATTTTCACAGACGCTGTACCTTCGAGCATCTCATCCTGTCGGGTCTCGAAATCGTAGAACACGAATGCGCGCGTTTTTCTTTTTGCCGGTGAAATCCTCGCGTGCAAGAGGTCGAATATAACAAAGATGGATTACATCTTGACGCGAACTGCAAATGTTACAAAACACGACGCCGCATTCGTGCCTCGCACTCGCTGTTCTGTACAAACGCCCGCAATCGTCACAAAATTGTAAGGCGCTGCACACGCTCACGCGACCGTCTCCGTACGATTTTTCGGCTCGGTGACGCTCGAAACACTCGCGCCCGTAAAACATTCTCTTACATTGCTTGCATCGAATTACTTCTACTTCTTCTGTTTTGCATGACGGCACACCGCGACAACGCGGACATTTATGCGAGCATTGATGAATTCCTCGTTCGGGACGATAAGGCAGGTTGCAAGGAATGCAGTATCCCCTGCTCCCCGCTGCCGTTCTTAAATTAAAAATCGGGCAATAGTGACGCGAACCCTCGCAATAAAGAATATTTAAACGTAGCAAGGATTTGCGTCCAAGAGAGACGAGCAACGCACCACCGTCGTACAACGGTTTTCCGCCTTTCGCGAAAGTAAACGAGGCGTAAACAATTATAGCTAACCCCTCCCCGGCAAGGTACCGTTGAAATCGCTAAATTTCCTTAATACCACAGCCCTCCTCCGGAATTGTGATGCCTGCTCTTTTCACCAACTCCTGTGCCCATTGGCGTTGTAAGGAGGAGTTCGAACGTCTCATTGCATTCCATCGCTCCTTTGTTCGACAGAGAGTGGACAGTGCATACGCGTATTGTAAACGACGTAGCGATGTCTATCCCTCCGTTACTTTGCGCAGCCGAACTCACAAGAGACCAAATATTTTCGTGAGTCAAGTCATGCGCAGGACGAAAAGAAAGACCCGCTGCACCGTTGGTCAAAGTCGGGGAGTCGAACCACACCCCAACGTAATCATTCGGCTCCGATAAATTTGTCGCGTATCTGTGAATTTCGCGAACTGCACTCTCCACCCATTCTACTATTTCAGCACCAGGCTGAATTTCGCGGATCTCAAATGTCGCCTCTCTCCTTATTATTCCGAATTTCTTAAATCTACGCGCGTTTTCCGTCCGTAATACAATAAATGTATAATTATTATTATTTTCACCGATCTGTTCGCTTCTCTCGTCATCGGTAGCACTGTCGGGGGTGGCGGGAATAGCACTGCCGGTGTAACGCTCGGTGGTGTCGTTGATGTCGCTGTTGCTTCTCTCGGCGGCGCTGTCGGGGGTGGTGGGAGTAGCACTGCTTTTGCCGGTGTAACGCTCGACGGTGTCGTCGCTGCCCTCGTTGTTGGTGCCGTCCTGTTTACTACTACTACTAGTTTCTTGCGCAACATTTACAGTTCCGCACCCGTATTGCACTGTAAATACAAAAGCTTAATACAAAAATTCTCAATATATTAACAAGCAATTATCAAACGACAGTAAACGAACCAATTATTGATATATTAGACAGACGCTTCAATTACATTTGATTAAATCCATATATATACGTGTTGTATATAAGGTGTTATAAATATATTGTTATAGAAATAAATATTGTTATAAAAATAAAAAATTGAAGTCAAATTTAATGAAAAATATACTGAGTGTGGACATGACAATACGCGTTTGGACATGCACAATATTAATGAAACTTATGCTTTAGTTATGCTCGATATTAATTTAAAAAATATAATGGTGTGTTGACAATTGTGACCTCAGGTTCAGTTGCAAAATCAAAATGTGTTGAATAAAATAGGCGTTACTGAACTAGTTGCTGGATGTATTGCAGATGTATTGAAATTTGATATTAATTTAACAAACGTTTCGACTTTTGTTTTAAGTCTTCCTCAGTGTGCTGTACAATAAATTACACATTTGGTAATGAAATCATTTTACATAGAATAACATTATTAAATTATCAATTAAAAATATTTTGAATGTTTAAATGTAGTTAACATTAGAATATACAATAAATATTTTGAATAGACTAATGACGTACCTTTATTCTATGAATTCTCACATCTGTATATTTCTATTAGTCATGTGATTAAAATGATGTTGTTTAGTCAAAGGTGTCTTTAAGACTGAAATTGAATGTGACAGACTGCGAATGGTTTGAGAATAAAAGCACGTTTACAATTGATGTCGTGAAAATATTACTTAAGTCTATTCAACAGCGGCAAGTATGTATCATCTAACATATCAGTGTCTTGCATCTTATTTAGTCCTTTTGTTTGTAACTTAATGTATAACATTTCTGACGTCAATCTCTTAAAATAATTTGGTTCTATATCTAATGTTTCTGTGGAGTTCCAATTAAACGTATGACCCGTTATTAAAGAATGTTCTGCCAAGACTGATTTGGTATCTTTTTTTATTACATATTTTTTATGTTCGTTAATTCTGGTTTTGATTTGTCTTTTTGTCTGTCCTGTGTAGGTGTAATCACATGACTCGCATGAAATACGGTAAACCACATTGTTCTGTTGATGTTTGTCTATCTGATCTTTATGAGTTCTGATAAATTTATTTAATTGGAATAAATTTCTAAATGATAATCTTGTGTTGGGTATTTTATTTGTAATTGCGTTGAAACTATTGTTTTTTGGTGTGGGTATGAATGGAATTAGGAAATAAGTGACTGGTTTATTATCATGTGATTCTATATGAGAGAAGTTTTTGTTTAATTTCGTTGTGAATAAAGTTTTTAATCTTTTGTTAATTGTTCTGAAAATGAGTTCTAACGGATAATTGTTTTGTAACAATATTTTTATAATGTGAGATAAATTTTTATGTTGAAAAGAAGGATCAGATAGTAGAACAGCTCTATCTACTAAGGTGTATATGGTGCCTATTTTATGGTAAATAGGATTTTGGGACAAATAATTTAAATATCTTCCTGAAAAACTGGGTTTATGGTACCAATCACAAACTATTTTGTTGTTTTTCAAGATGATATTCAAATCCAGAAAATTTAATTGATTATAAATTAATTAATAGGCCGATACGAGCAATAAAATACAGGATGACAGCGTATCAACAATAGTCTTTATTCAAAAAGACACAAAAAAACAAACGTTTCAGTCCACAATTTTGGACCTTCCTCAGTGTAATAATTGTTACATTCAAATAGTTTAACACATCGCTTCAATATAACAAAATAATGTCAATCGAACATGACGATAAAAAACAAATATTGTGTTCGATTGACATTATTTTGTTATATTGAAGCGATGTGTTAAACTATTTGAATGTAACAATTATTACACTGAGGAAGGTCCAAAATTGTGGACTGAAACGTTTGTTTTTTTGTGTCTTTTTGAATAAAGACTATTGTTCATACGCGGTCATCTTGTATTTTATTGCTCGTATCAGCCTATTAATTAATTTGAACTTTTCACGAGCGATTGTTTGATTAATTGATTATGTATTTGCAATTCATATGTAAATTTAATTCTGCGGTGGACAGCATTGAAAGCACATAACACTTGTTTTAATTTGTCTTTAGGAATAGATAATGCTATGTCATCCACAATATTATTAATTTAAAAAATTTATTTTTATGTAATATTTTTTAACGTAATGTTAAGTTTATACAGAAAAATTAAATAAGTAGGACAACGAGTATATATATATATATATATTAAACGTATATTTATTCAATTAAATGAAGCGTTTACCTAATTTATATCGCTAATTGGTTCTTTTATTTTTTTTTTATTATATCGCTTATACATTGCAACACTTTTCCTTTCCGAAGAGCTGCAATGAGAAAAGGTGACTCGCCTTCGCCGTGTGAAATGTCACCGATCGGGTGAGCCCGAACGAGAGCTGAACACCCGGAACCGTCAATTAATTTTACGTTGTGATTTGGGCGCCAGGCACGTGTTTCACGTGCCGAATATGCGTTCTTCGCCGAATTCTATCGCGCGAGAAGGCTTCAGCTGTTTTAGTGTAAATTTCGGAGTCGCGTGCGCTAGACACCGCGCCGGTGTTTACGCGACTCGGCGAGCCGGGTCGTTGACCGGATTTACACTCGCGTCTGATCAGCTGTTTGCCTGTTTTGAACAAAGATAACCAGCGTTACAGACTTCGCCGGTTCTACGCTCTCTGAATTAACTAATACGCGATCGCTCCTCAACAAATGCCGATAGCCTTTCTATGATCACTTCGATTCGAGTCGATAGCACCCGTCGGTCGCGATACCGCAATCGTTCCCTGTGAGTAGCCTATCACTCTCACGGCTCCGGGAAAGCCTGCCGCGGAATTCGCTCTTATTTTTCCGGGCGCNGCGCACGTGTACGCGGTTCGTATACAATATCGAGAATTCGCCTCGCGCGATCTCCGATAACGGTAACGCGTGACGATAGCACCCGTACTTTCCACGTAACAATTTCAAGAGTTTNTCCTCCGGGGCGCGTGACCGTTCGATAGCTGAGGTGGCGGGTAATCCACGCCTTAACGACGTAGGCCGATAACTTGTTATTCGTCGCTCGATTGCGACTGCTCGCTCCACTCGAAAAACCCGAATAATAATTATATTTTCGGACGGGGCACTCCGGTCCCTTACGCGACAGTGTGGGCGACACAGGGCCCTCGAGACAACACAAATAAAAATTATAACGCGAGTGGCGCAACACTGAGAGTAAATTTCGGCTTCGCGCCGGTACCTCACCGGTGTAGATCTCACGGACAGGGTCCAGTAGCTCTGCAAACTCGCCTCCGGCGG
>NW_018020985.1:66921-71228 GCF_002006095.1 Pseudomyrmex gracilis | reverse complement strand
GTCGTCGTCGTCGTCGTCGTCGTTCTCGTCGTCGGCGTCGCTGTTGTCGTCGGCATCCTCGTCATCATCGTTGTCGTAGTCGTCGTCGTCATCGTTCTCGTCGGCGACGCCGTTGTTGTCGTTGTTGTCGGCAATGATCTCGTTTTCGATTTCCGCGACAAGAAACGGACTGTTTCCCGCTCGTAGCGCTCGTCTTCCATTTGGGCTTCCAGCCGCCTTCTTTGAAGCTCCTCCACCGCCCATTGACGCTGTTCTTCTTCCGCTTCTTTCTGTTGGAAATGATTAGGTAATGTCTCTGGCGGATGCCTAACTTCCAACATTATCTGCACTTCATCATCTGAAAATTAATATATATATAAGTTTATATATAATTTCTTTATATATTTTTCATTACGTTTAACTATTTAGGTAGTTTACTTACCGGAATCAACGGGAGGAGGAGGAGGAGGAGGAGGAGAAAGCTCCGCTTCATCTCTACGGGCTCTTCCTAAAATGTGAAAATCACTAGTTAATATATTTTTATTCGAAAAGTTAGTAATTCTTGTTTTATCGCTTGTAAACTTACGCAGTGGAGGTTCATTTGCTTCTTCTTCTGTCCTCTCTCGTCAGCGACGTTGGGCCGTAGGAGCAGGGCGTTGGCAACACCCTGGCTATCGCCCGAGGTTCTACACGAGGCGATACGCACGCAACTTGCTGCTGCTAACAAGAAGCAAAACAGAGTGGCGTCGCTGCAGCTTCTTCTTTGTTTGCCGTTACTTCGTTACGATTGTTTACTAAAGTAAATGAAACATGCAGTATATCAAAAAAGTTTTACAAATGTAAAAATAATATTCTAACAAATATAAAACTTTTACTCACTCATATTATCACGCATCATTTGTGCGATTCGTCCTCACACATCTTTTTCTTCGTGTTGGAGCGCCGTGCGAAATTCCACTACTTCGCACGCAATGTGTAATAATCGGGGATCTTCATCGAAATATCCCAGCGCGTGCAATGTTGCGAGGTACGTATTGGATATTCGATGCGCGATTTGATAGAACAAATCTATGTTGTCTGCGTTTTCCCGTATACGCAGCAACACACCCCGAATGCATTGACATAAATATGTCAAATGTACATTGCATTACATGCGTTGCAATGTCTTTTATTGTTTTTGCCGACATTTCTTAATAAAATATATTGGCAAACTGCAAAACTAGTACTTTTAGAACTCTGATACTCACTGCTTACTATTTACTGAAGAACTGGCTGATTCTTGCTCTGAACTCAGACTGTGTTTTGTTCTCTTTGCAACAGATCTTTTATACGCTGTTTCACCCCCCAAAAATTACAAAGTGAGAGTTGAGCTAGGATGTCACAAACTGACAAATCGGCTGTTACTTGGAAATGCTATAAAGTTTTAATCATTTTTTGTGCCAGCGGTAAGAAAAAATCTGTTTTTGCTTTTCCATAAACTTGAGATTGATTTTACAACCCTAAAATAAATTTGTTGTAGATGAAAAAATGATCCTAAGATGTCACGTATTGGCATTGACCGTCTGTTACTCAGACATAGTTTCCATCCTACTTTTTGTCAACAGGGTGAGACACATTAGCTCCGTTTCCATAAAGACGGAGATTTACATCCCTGATTCGCAATAGACAACCGAAGGACTTGCGATATATGGACCTTTGATTTCTGACTTTAAAATTGCACTATGAGAAACTTTCTCAGAGATTTTTCGAGATAGACGCGCACGTGGAAACACGTTGCAACACAATGCGTGATATAAAAACAGCTTATTTCAAAGAATTTTCATTTATTTTCTATGCGCGCCAATAATGACGCAACAATTTTGTTTTAATTTTTCGCTTTTCACTAAAGTACGTGCGAATAGGACAGGTTTCGGGCGGGGATAATAAAACACAATATATATTTTATTTTATAGAAAAGATACTATATTTTCATTTTTATTCACATTGAAATATATTTTTTGTATACAATCAAACTGAGAGAAGACATTACTTTTAATGCTTTGCTAAAATAATTTGAACAACATTATCCAAATAAAGTGTACACATTTCTAGAAATACCAGGGTAAAGTACGTATCTAGAAACGGTAAATTTTTTATTTGCGTCTGTACAGCACGTTCGATATTGCTGTATAATTACCTTTAATTGTTAATTTGATAATGTCTTTGTTTATATAAGCTTTCGGGAGTAACAATTCTGTTTCTTGTATTAGATACTTGGAACATTCGCTAACGCTGGATGCTAATGTATCCAAGTGTTCCATATACGCGTTAACACATTGCGCTATATTTTGCAGACCGAGAAATATTGGTTTTTGCATAACAACAGAAGCAGAAAATATCTTGCGCTTTTTCACTCTAGAACAATCCGAATCTTCTTCTCTCATTGTCTCGCTGTTAGATGTTTCTTCTTCTCCGGACTCTTTGTGTGAAATTAATACAGCCTTCGCTCCATATGCCGTAGTAAATGCAATTGTGATATTATTATTTATTACAATCGGCTCTGTCTTGTATTTGCCTCCGTCCAAGTACAGACTTATTAACGGCATGGTATCTTGCAATTTTTTCCACGCGTCAGCATCGAGCCATATGATATTTGTTCCATTTCCGCATAATTTAATAGCAGGATAAAAAAATCCGTTCGTTACATCAGGGAGCAATCCTACTTGAATTCTCTTTGTATGAGAATTATTTAATCCATACACGGTGGAAAGCAGCATCTCATGCCTCTCATTTTACTTCTTGATGATTCCCATGCACGATTTTACGCTGGATTCAACTTGCTTTTTTTCACTATTCACCGCCATTTCTTTGCACTTTTCATTTTACACACTTTTAAACCAATATTTACCGCGTAAAAAGATATTTCAAGCGCCAGCTGCAACTGTTTGCAACAGAATATTGATCAAAATGTATTTACATTGCTCTATTTATAGCAATTTTACCCTCTTGTGCGCATGAGCATCAACTTATTTTACCACCACCACCACTTTTGTTTAAACGGTAGATTAACAATTATTTTCAAAAGTTACAAATTATTTCTATATATCATCCGTGTACGACACATAGTTTTTATTTTGCATTTACCTCGTATCGTAGCTACCCACACATGAGTGCATATGCGTATGAAAAACAATAAACAATTCATTAAATGGGCATTTTTATAAGCATTTTATTCTACATTGAATACCCATCGAAAACTCTCGTAGAATTTTTCCGCGCGAACAAGTACGCGCAGGTTTAACGGCCCCGAGTCATAAACCGTTTTTTGTCTTCAAAACTTATGTTCTTATCGGCACGCACGTACAAGTTCGCGCAGATGAAAATCGTTCAGAAAAAATCCGGACACATAAATTCATTTTTTATATTACATCCCTGACTTTCTAGTCACAGTCTTGCGACGCCTGCTTCGATTTCTATTTCGCCTAGACGCCCTCAACTATGCTTCACGCTCATTGGGAGCCATAAGTGCCCAGACGCTCATTGGTCCTTCCTTGGGAGCCCTATCATCCCCATCAACTACTCCTAAACCTCGCTCATTGGGAGCCATAAGTGCCCAGACGCTGATTGATCCTTTTCGGGACCGATGCCACCCCCGCCCTTACANTTCCTCACTCAACCGACGCCAACTTGCTCTCATACACGTTTGAACGCACGAGGCAAGAACATCGGAGCGCCGCCATTGCCAGTACCAGCCTTCGATACGGATACACGCTTCGAAACGGATTTTTAAATAAATATATACTCTTTTAATAAAGAATTCTTACTCGAGAACATTCTCGAACCTTCCTCCCACACAAATTCCTCAACAAAAAAATTTAAAATACACATTTTTAAGAAATTATAAAAATTTATCCAAAATTTATAAAAAATTTATGGGGTCATAAATCATGTCACTTTTCCATCCCCTCCAGTGGGCGTGGCCAATCACCACCAAGGGAGGGGGAAAACCACCCTGGTGGGGCAATGGCGCCAGAAGTGGTGGGGGGGCCAGGTGGAGGGGGTTTGTTTTGACGCGCCATAAGTGCCCACATACTACTAGCGTGTCTTCGAAACCACGTAGCAGGATTGCTGGAACACAGCGCATCTCGGCGTAGGCCGGCTCGTCGATGGTCCGTTCCGTCGTTCCGTCCGTTCTGCTAAGCTAGCTCGTTGGTCGTCGTGTTCTCCTAGAAAGCGTCAATGTTCCGCTGTGGCCTCTGCATGCAGTCACCTACCCTTGCTCTCAGCGTGACCTTGAGGCGAGACTTTGCGTTCCTCTCTCTCTCTCTCTCTCTCTCTCTCTCTCTCTC
>NW_018020985.1:62260-66696 GCF_002006095.1 Pseudomyrmex gracilis | reverse complement strand
TCTGTCTTTTAAGTGCTTTTTCTGCCGCTTTCTGGCCTTCGGGCCCTTTATTTTTTGCAGAAGGATTTGGCTAGCTTTTTTTTGCCTATTTTCATCAGTCTTCCTTCTTTGGTGGACCATTGGAGTGAATTTTTGCGGGAGTTTTCCGACTGGTATCTGTGTGGATCTTTCGAGAAAGCGTTGACGGTTACCTGTCAAAATCAGCAGGTGCGCCTGCGCTCCTTGGAGTGGGGAGCCTCGTCGCGAATCTGAGAATTAAGGCTGCTTTCCAAGATGTCTGTGAAACATTCCCCCCCGCCTTATGCCGGTCTCGATGACAGCTCCAGCGCGGCGGGAGGTATGCGGCGGCAGCATTCATCTTCGTCTCTCCAATCTGCAGTGGGTCCGTGCGGGTCTTCTTCTGGTATTGATATGAATGTGTCGAGAGTGCATGCGATGCGGCGTTCAATTAGTGAACATGCTAATGCGGTCTCAAGGTTGCTCTTGACCAGTAAGGATTCATCTGATAGAAGATTTCAGATCGAATCCGCCTTTAGGTCCTGCAAGGAAGCATTTTTTGAGCTGTCTACGCTATATCTCTACTTGCTTGAGGAGAGAAAGAATGACTCCTTATCGCCTGAATCGGTCAAAAACATTATAACACAGGCGCTATCGCAATTTAATGTGGAATCGTCGCGTGAAAACCACGATACAGGTTCTGGTACTCCTCGCTCTTACGCTTCAGTTACTAGGGCATCAGTTTCGGCAATAAAGATAGCACGCGGTCCTGCTATACCGGTCAAAAAATCAACTAATATTTTAGTTATACCTAAAAAAGATACTCAGGAAAAATTTGCCTCATCTAAGGAAACCAAGGAGACTTTTAAAAAAATTATAAAGCCTGTAGATTTTAACTTAAAAGTTAACCGAATTATGTCAACTCGGAACAAGGGAGTACGTATTGAGGCGTTTTCAGGTGACATTGATAAAATTAAAAACTCTAAGGAATTGGATAAGGCCGGTTTAGAGATCAAGCAGTTCACAAAGCTAAGACCTAGATTGATCTTACATGATGTTCCTGTCGACATGTCCAGGGAAGATCTAAAGACTGAGCTGATTGCTCTTAATTTGGACAGGACGATCGATACTGATGTGGATGTTATTTACATTTTCCCACCGAAAAGAAATAGAGCATACGTCAGCTGTATTATTGAGGTGTTCCCGGCCATACGCGCGAAATTATTGACAGGCTCACATGTCTACATCAATTATTCTACATGTCGATTAGAAGACTATGTTCGTGTCTTGCAGTGCTACAAGTGTTTGGCTTTTGGTCATATTTCGAAGAACTGCTCTGCGGCTTCCCTCTGTGGACATTGCGCTGAAGCGCATGAGATGAAAGACTGCCCTAAAAAAGATAGCACTGCACTATGTGGTAATTGCAAGAGATGGATGAACGAAGAACAGCCTCACTCGGCGTTAGATGGCAAAACATGCCCGATCCTAAGAAAGCGTTTGGAAGAAAAGATCAAAAATATCAATTATGGCTAATGCTTCAACTACTCTGGATTGCTTACGAGTCTGTCACGTGAACTGCCAATCTTTACTGGCACATATTGATGAGTTCAGGGATTTCTTTGTTAAGTCACAGTACCATATAATTTGTCTATCAGAAACCTGGCTCAAACCTGCGATCACAGACCAGATGGTCTCTCTATCAGGTTATCAGTTACACAGATGCGACCGCATTGGCAAGGGCGGTGGGGGAGTTGCCTTCTTTGCTGTTAACTCGTTAAACGTGAAGATACTTGCTTCCTCCGATGGTTTGTATTGCAGGAAACCAGAGTTTTTGTTTGCGGAAATTTCGGCTGTTCAAGAGAAACTTTTACTTGCAGTTGCATACAGGCCTCCTCATTGTGGTCATCTACAAGACTTTTTTAATATGTATTGTAATCTCTTTGCATTGTACAGGCACACCATCATCTTTGGTGACTTTAATGCTAATTTAATAACAAAAAATTTTGATTCCGAACAAATAATTAATTTCATCAACTCTTCTGCTCTTTACTTAGTGCCTTACGCACCTACTCACCATACATCTTCTTCTGCAACTTTTCTCGATTTGTGTATTGTGGATGACAGTGAGAGTATCGTTACTTTTAATCAACAAGATGTGTTTTCTATCTTCTCATGATTTGATTGAAATAACCTATAATATTCTTGTTAGAAGACGTGATGTTAGAACGATCACTGTCAGAGACTATAGTTGCTTCAACTGGAACCACTTCCTTTCCGAGCTTTCTGACTGTGACTGGAATATTTTCGCTGANCATTTACCCCCTCCCCTCCCCCACGGTTACCCCCCGTCTCCCCTCACCCCCGCGATGCCTACACTTTAACCAGAAACCCTATATCTTAACTACTGCTGGCAGAGTGTTGCCGACTGCCCCGCGACCCACCCCCGCAACTTCCAGTGACCACGCTGACCTCCGAGAATATCCGGACAGCTGTCCGCAAGCGAGCCGCCAGCCGTTTAGAGGGAGACCCGACAGTGCGACGGCCCACTAGACCACAAAAGCCAGCCACACCACCGGCTCATCGCGCGGTACTCATCACACCGCCACCCGCGACAGCCGCCATTAGTAAGGGCTACCGCACGGCGAGCCCTGCCAAGCCAGCCATCACAACAACCATAGGCCAAGCCGGTCTACGCACTCCTCTCTCCATCCGGCTGGAGAAGACCACTGCCCGGCGTAACATTAAAAAGGTAACACCACCACTGCAAGTGAAGCCTGCAGAAAGAGAATGGTTAACCAGCCAAGATGTCACCAACTTCGGTTCCGGGCCGCAAACCAGAAAGCAGTATCCGTCGGCCAAAATCACCTGCTGAGGACACGGCAGCCACCTACCATCAACCAACCTGCGACACCGCCGCTATCACCACCCCGGAGCACACCGGGCCTATGAGGTCACTGTACCGGGAGCGACCTTAGAAGTGTCCACCCGGATCATCCAGACCGTCCGGCGATACCGGGCCAAAGTCAGCGGAGGACACTGGATCCTGTGCCAGTGCGACACGACACGGGTGCGTGCCACGGCGCTCAAACAAGCGCGCACCGCACACCAGCCCCGGACGGACCGTAGGCTGCTCCGGGATATATAAGCCGGCCGATTTCGGCAGTCGGGATCAGTTCCTTTCCCGAGCCTTGAGGCAGTGTCTTGAGAGCGATCCTTCCAGGCGAGGCGTTGTCTCGGACTTAGAATCCTAATCGGTTGAGGCGTTGTCTCGACTCACCCGGTGTCAGAGGCGTTGTCTCAGACACTACCTGACCGTCGCGATCGAGGCGTTGTCTCGATCGCCTCCGGCGCTCCGGCGCACCTCATCTCCGTCGGCTTCACGAGCTCTGGAGATTCAATCGGCCGTTGTTACCGGCACATCAAGAAACAGTCGTTCTCTCGACTCAACTGGCCGTTTTTGCGGCCAGGAACATCTTTCCTGTAAATATGCCCCGTGTACATATTACTCCCAGTAGAATTAAGTCTAGCTATAAGTCGCCGCGCCAAGATCCGTCTTATCCGCGCCGACAGTAATACCCGCGTCAATTATTCCGCGCTCGCCACATCATCCGCACCGAAATTACCGCGCCGATCAAGTCAACTCCGTTATACATACCGTTTAGAAGTTAATAAACCAGCGATACATTTAAGCATAAACCATAAACCTGAGTGTCGCAATTTCTTTGCCTTCCTCTCCCCCGAACCTTGGCACCGACCGAGCTGTCCGGCAGGCGGAAGGCCGGGCGAAGCCGATAGAAAATCGGCTCCGTTACACTGAAAATGCGAGAGAGAGAGAGCGAGCAGTCACTTACGTTGTCGACTCCGCTCGAATCTCGTATCAAAACGGCACCGACTCTCCGACCCTCGTCCGGTTGAAGTTAGCTTTTTGTTTGTTTCTTTCCCGCTGATCCTCCTCGAATCCTGTTCGGCACCACAACACAGCACCGGGACACGGCACTTGCAGGAGGCGGTCAACTCGCGGGAACCACGACACGCACAACAATGAAGCCAGCTCTTTCGGAAATTACTCTCGGTGCCTCGCGCTGTTCTTCGCGCTAGGTAATGAGCCAATCGTATTCTTCTTGCGGCGCTAGGATTGATAGCGGCCACGTGCGTCTCGGCAGCGTGTCGACTTGGGCCCTTCTCTGGCCGCATCCGGTCTGCTCTGCGTCAATTTTCCGTGGAGATAAGCTTGCTTTGGCTTATCTCTCTGCCTCACGGAACCGAAAACTCCATAGGGAGCTCCGCTCCGGTTTTCACGAAGTCGGACTGCTAACGTCTCCCGTTTTTCTAATCCACCACCGACACCCTCGCCGAGCGCCTTGCCTAGGATATCCGTACGTTCCTGTACTGTTGTCTGACTTCACTCTTTCTCCTCTTCGCTCTTCTTCTGCCGACGC